>NW_007735072.1:0-29759 GCF_000696425.1 Galeopterus variegatus
GGATACCCACCCGCTGGTGACCACAGGCAGCTACTGCACCTCTCTGAGCTTTTGCTCTTTTCCTTTAAGATAAGGAGGTGTCAGACTATGTCAGTGCTTCCCTAACCTCGATCACTTTCATCCCATCCTACTATGTTTAAAATGTTTCTCTAATCCACTTAGTTCTGCCATTGCTACCTAATTTAACTGCATCCTAAATAGTAATATTCATGAACTCACCAGTGACCATTGTCCTCATCCAAAAACTTCACTATGAAAATGTAAACGGTTTGCCCATGGACCGCCTAAAGTCATCCTTGTTCCACCAGTGCTACATGCATCACTCTTTGGGAACCCTGGATTGCGTGACCGACATCTCTCTGAGTCCCAACATCTTCTGATTAGGGCTAGGTCACCGGGTTCTCAGCTCTCACCAGCCACGCTGGGTCACGTGTTCACCCGATGATGTCTGTGCATCCGCCCATCTGTGCATCCAGCTAATGAGCATCCAGCTAATGGGTACCAAGCCCTGGGCGAGGCTCCAGGGGTCTGTAACTGGAAGACACCCAGCTGATGGGGGAAACAGATACAGACATACCCCTGGTCTAGTGCTGCCAAGACAAGGTGCGTGATAGGGAACTGAGGGGATAGGCATGGAAGAGAGCAGCTCTGCTAGGGGAACCCAAGAAAGAGGGTGATGGTTGAGCCAGGCCATAATGGATGGGTTGGGATGGGGCATTCTGGGCTGAGGGACAGTCAGAGGCAAAGACATGGAGGTGTGGTGTTCAGAGCACACTCCAGGAGGCAGGGAGTAGCCCCATGTGGGGGGCATGGGATGCAGCTGGAACAGTGGAAGGTAGGGACCAGGCTGAGAAGGACCCAGACTGATGCTGGCACATGCGGCATGACATATCACTACTGAACCGGGGCCTTTGACATCTGTCCCTCTTGGAATCTGAGGCTGGTGAAGGAGCTAGCCAGGATGGGTCCCCTGGACCCCCAGGCTGTCCCACCAGGGGGATCAGCAGACAGGTCCCCAGCTCACTGGCCATGGCAGTGCTTGGAGCACAGCCTTTGCTCTCAGGCTGTAGGTAGAGCCCTCCCACCCCTGCTGCCAGCACTGCTCGCCCCAGGGGACCTAAGCTGCAGATGTGCGTGGTGATTGAATCATTGCTGCACACCGCTGCTCACACAGCTCCCTGGGGACCCGCCACTTGCCTGTGCAAGCTGTCATGAGATGTGTGTGCTCAAGTGCATCTGGGCCAGCATCCCCTGTGTGCACGTACCTGCACAGAAGCGTGCAAAGGGGCATGGATGGATGTGCCCGTGCACACACATGCCTCTCTCCTGGGTACATGTGCATCAAGTGTACCGATTAAGTAGTGAGGTCTCAAAAGTGAGAAATAAAACACACTTGTGTTGGTGCAGCTGACTGTTAGGTTGATCTGCCACCCTGAGGAGCTGCCTGCAGGGCTCCACATTCCCATGGGGCAGCTAAAAGCACCCCATCTCCATGTCCAGAGAGGAGCCCACCCAGGACCATCTGCCTCCCCCAACCTTTCAGACCAGGAGAGGTGTTCTCTCCCAGCTACCTTGGCATTGGGGTAGAGACAGTCCAGGGCTCTACTTAGAACAGCCTGAGAGTTCCAGCCTAGCTCTGCCCTCTCCATCTCTCGACCTCTGCCTCCCACCCTGCCACATGAGGGCACAGGATGTCCCCTGACCCTTTCAGCTCTCAACATTCTGTTCTTTGAGCAGCCCTGTGTGCATAATAGCAGCTAACTTTTCTTGAGTGCATCTTTGGTGCTCGGCACTGCCAAGGGTGAACTTGGCCCATGCTGTGCTAGGTGGTGAGAGGTGTAAATGGAAGCCTGGCTCTGCAAGACCTCCCTGGGAGTCTGGGAGACCCAGACAATCAATGTCATCACCCAAAAACTTCCATATGTGCTGCTAAGCCCAGCAGAGCATAAGGAGCAAGGCAAAATGCGTAGCTCTGAAAGGGGCAGCATTGTGGCCTTGGACTACCCTGGAGGAATGGCTCTCCCAGAGTTTCCTGGGCCTGCAGCATCCCCACAGAGCTGCTTGGGGACAGGCTTTGCAGTTTCAAAGTCAAGCATTCTACTGTTGTCGAGATGGAGTTTTCCAAATAGCTGAAGCTCCTGATACAGAAATCCTAAGATGCTGGAGTTTGATGGGCTGCCAAAGGCCACCTAGCCCAACACTTTGTTTTATAGTTGGGAAACTGAGGCCCAGCTTTTCGGCCATTCACACAGCAGGAGGGTGGCAGAGCAGGGTTTCCCACTTCTTAGGCCCCCAGGCCGACTGGCTTTGCATCACTGATAAGCTCTTGGCTGCCCAGACCAGAAGAGATGGCTGGGTTCCAGAGCCGGAGTGGGGGTCACCTGTCTGAGCCCACCCCCCATTCAGAGGCAGACCAGCAGCAGGAAGGTCTGAGGCTGTTGGTGCAACCCAGGGCCAGGGCGAAAGTGATCTGTTGTAAGGGAGGGAGCCCGGGCCTCACCAGGCACTGGAGCTGCTGCCACGGAGGATTTGTAGTGACTTGTAAAGGCTTAAAGGAGTCCAGGCACCTGGAGGCAGAGGCAGCAGCCTAGCCCGAGCTGCGCTCCCACGGCGGAGGGCGACCTCTGCCGGCCACCAAGTACTCGCCACTTCCCAGCGCCAGCCAGCCTAATGGCCTTGGAAGCAAGTGACTGGGTTTGGACAGGTCAGGTGGAACAAGGAGGATGTCTCTGTGGGCCCAGCTACAGCATGAGGTGGGGACTGCCAGGAGGCTCTGACACTGGTCTCGGAGCAGTGAAAAGAACCAGACAGTAACAGTTATGAAGGCAGAGGGTTCGAATCTCAGCCCAGCAGCTTCCAGGCTGGGCGACCTCTTCACCTCTCTGAGCCTTTTAAAAATCAAGAAAACAGCCTGGTGCCTGAACGTAGCAGGTGCAGAGCGAATGAGAGATCCCAGCCCACCCCTTCAACAGGCTGCCTCCCTCGTGCCGCCCTCAGCCCCCCTTGCTTCTGCATGCCTGTGACCCTTAGCTTTTGAGGCCTTGACCCTTTTACTGTGCAGACTGGCGCCTCCAGTCCCATCCATTCCTGATTTGAATAACTCCAATTGTCCACCACTGATCTAGCAGTTTAAAGATGTCACCTTACCTGTGGGTATCTCCTTAATCAGCCCAACATTTGTTCTTGTTTGGGTTAAGAAACACAGAACACATGGTTTGTCCCTTTGTCCCTTTGATAGAATGTGCTGTTTCTTCTGCCAGCCACTCCCCACCCTCCGGGTCTCACAGTGTCCCAAGCCCATCCGTTCATTTCTTGGTTTCTATGAAATGGAGCCCCAGCCTGAGAGAAAAGCTTCCTGGGATCTGGACCCAGCCCAGACATGCTGTGACCTTGAACAAACCACTTATGGGCCTCAGGTTCCCCAAAATAAAACCAGCTGAAGTGTTAGGGCAGGTGGTGGACCTCAAAGCACCTTTGGCCATTGATGTTCTGGGAGTCTTTGAATCCAGAAGCCAGTTCAGTCCCACCACTGGCCTATGGACAGGATTACCCGTGAGCTGCAGAGAGACCAGCCTGAACTTGGACAGTCCTATCTCCCCGCTTTGTTGTTTATTTCCTAAAGTGAGACCTGGCCCCCACCCAGCCATGGCTCAGCCGAGAAGAGTTTCTGAGCCCCAAGGTCACTGGCTGGGTGGGTCTGGGCTCTTGGTGCCTGCTTGGGGCCTCCCTGGGTGGGCCGAACACTCGCAGACTCCAGAAACTATCTGTCAGTCATTCACCAAACATTTATCAAGTCTCTGCGGGGGCTCTGGCCCTGGGCAAGATGCCACAGCCATCCTGGAAAGTTCCTTCTTAGAGGTGGAGCCTTATGAGACCACCTAGTCCCCTCTCTGCAACATCCTGTTCTACAAATCGGAAACCAAGACCTAGAAACCAGAGAGGGCTGCTCCATGCCCTCCTGGTGTGAACACCCAGGTGTCCACTGGAGTGAAGGAGACGAAGGAGAGCCAGAGAAAACACCAAGAACTTCCACGTGCAAGTTTCTGGCCCCCTGGGCACTGAGGTTTGTCAACAATGCCCCCTGCCGGCCACTTAGGCCACCACGGGCCCTTTGTCCTGGTTGGCTGTGGCCTGTGGACAGGGGGATGAAGGCCTGGGGCTTCTTTGTACTTTCCCCCAGGCTCTCCCAACCAGGAGCTGAGTTGACCCAGGCCTTTGTTTAAAGCCTTTGGCTCAGCCTCCCTGTCCCAGCTGACTGTGAAAACTGCAATCGATTGAAACCCTGGTAGCCACTGCCCATCCATGCCCAGGGTGGGGCCTGGGCTTTCGCAGCCCCCTGTGTACCACGTGCTTGGGAGACCGCCAGGGTCCCTTCAGCTCAGATTGGGTCTGGCACCAGGAGCAAAGGTGGCCTTCCCAAAGGCGGCACTGGCTTGCTCCTGCTCTGGGCCCTCCCGTGTCCTGCTTCCCCCACCGCAGTTTTTCCCTTGCCCCAGGAGCCTTTGTCCTGTGAGCCCTGGCTGAGGCTCCGTGCAGGAAACTCAGGAGGAAGAATTTAGCCCATGCTTGGGGCCCTACAGGGGTAGCAAAGGGAGCTGCACCCTCACCGCTTCCTGCCCCCCACCCCCACATAAACACCTGTACCCCGGCCCCTCCCCAGTACCTGTTCACCAGTTTGGGTTGAATGGGAAAGCCAGGATTCTGGAGCTGGCTCCTTCCCGACCAACTGTAACCTCCGAGCCTCAGTTTCATCATCCGTAAAGTGGTGTTATAATAATATTATCTATCTGCGCCCAGTGCCTGAACTGGCACCTGACTCATAGGAGAAGCTCAACAAACAGTCGCCTGATAGGTTACCTGGAGTGGATACAGGCCAAGAGTTCCCTGAATACACGAAAATGATTTCATTTTAATCTCTGAATGCCCCTTAGATCCAGCATAGGATCCAGTATAGTAATTACAAAGTAGTTCCTGGGTGAGTGGAAGCTTGCATGGATGGACAAGTGGAGATGAAAGATGTTTGGATGGGTGCATGGGTGGATGGACGGACAGATAGACGGACAGGCAGATAAGTGATGGATGGAGAAGTTGGATGTCAGGGTGTGTAAGTGTGTGGTGGGCAGCGGGTGGGGTGAATGGGGGGGATTGTCGGCAGAGTGAGGGTGGGTGAAATAAATAGGCGGCATAACCCCCCTTTTACCTTCTTGCTAGAGAGTTCCTGAAAGCACTTATCAGAAGTACAAATGTCCAAATGACCCAGCAACTCCATTTCTAAGAGTATATTCTCTAGATTAATTCACACATGTACGGTGCCAGCATAAAGGGTTATTCCTACAACACTGTTTGCAATGATAAAACTGTGGAAGTAGCTTCAGGCTCCATCGCTTCAGGCTGGAGTGAGAGCCCCAAGAATGGAGGGGCTCCGGCCTCAGAGCAGCTCCTGGCAGGCGCCGACATTCAGGTGTAGCTGGATAAATGCTTCATCTGTGCCATGAGGACTGTGCAGCCATTAAAAAGTGAAAAGGCTCTGTGTTTTGATGTGGAACAAACTTTGAGATATAAATTAAGAGGATAAAAGCCTGTAGATAGTGTGTATGGGATGCTGTCATTTTGTGTTTTAAAAAAAGGGAAAGTGGGGCCGACCCCGTGGTGCACTCAGGAGAGTGCAGCGCTGGGAGTGCAGCGACACTCCCGCTGTGGGTTCAGATCCTATATAGGAATGGCCGGGGCGCTCACTGGCTGAGCGCGGTGCGGGCGACACCACACCAAGGGTTGCGATCCCCTTACCGGTCACGAAAAAGACAAAAAAAAAAAGGGAGAGTGGCGGGGGGAGTACGGGTAGATACTTGCTTCTAGCCGATGATACTCTCTGGAAGAGGACTGATGGCTCCCAGTCTCCTAGGAAGGGCACCTGGGTGCTGGGAAAGGGCCAGGGTTTTCACTGGATACCCTTGTGGACTTTCTGATTTTCGAACCAAGCAAATGAGTTACCTTTTCAAACACAAATGACACAGTAACAGTTGCCTCAAAAGAGCTCCCTGGAGGAGGAACGGGGCTTTCTTCCCCAGGTTGGGCCAGGCCAAGGGTGCTAATGCTGGAGACAGAGAGCCAAGGCCTGGGAAGCAGACAGGCAGGCAGACAGCCCACGCTCCTGCAAGCCATGGGCACTGGCAGGCCTCGGGACCTCAGTTTCCTCATCTGTAAGATGGAGATATTCCTAGCCTTACAGAGTGGGCATGAAGACAGGTGCCCAGCACACGGAAAGTGCCTGGTAAATGGGACTTTTGGTGACATGGCTACAGATGAAGGGCCTCGGGGGGCAGTGTGGCAGGATAGCAGAGAAAGCCAGGGACCGTGGGCCTCCTGCCCAGCACCCTGCATCTGACCCTTGTGTCTGCAGCCTGAAATATCCACTGGGTACGGGAGGGCACGCTGAGCTGGCAGATGGCAGACTTCTGCTTTGACCCAAGGACCTGGACCCCTGAGCAGTGGGTGGACGAGAGCTGTACAGTCTCCTCTCTCTGCCATTGCTGTTGTGGCCTCCTTGGTGGGACCTGGGAACTCATGGGGCTTCTGGAGCTGAGGGAGATGCCTTCACTGAGCTCCACCACCATGAACAAAGCTGCACCCATGTTAATGTTCCTGATCCCCTCCCCCCAACTCAGGAAGGGTAAGCTTAGTAAGCCTAGTGCCCAGGACACTCACATACCCTGACTGCCCAGCCCTATGTGGTAGAAGCTGCCATGGGCTAGCAGTCAGGAGCCCTGGTATGGGCTCTGACACTGGCTCACTGCCCCACGCTAGTTAACTCCCTTCCTCTCTGCCTCAGTTTCCTTATCTGGGTGTGGTGCTAATTCATACCCTCTTTTCCCAGGAAGGTAGAGTGAAAAAATAGAGTTGCGAGTGGCTTGTAAAATGTGAAGAATTCTCAAGTATGAGGGATTTGGGGATGGCAGGAGGTACTCATGACAGGAGAGCTGCGCTCACAGCACACATGCAGTGAAGATCTTCATCTGGGAAGGACCTGCACGCACATGCGCATGCGGCCACATCGAGCAGGCTAAGCCCTGGACCAGGAATCCAGGGATGGGGTTGCTGCTCCCCCAATGCACACACATGTACAGAAATGCGTGCACCTGCATGTGCAATCTCTTGTCCCCATGGGCATGCCAGCCCAGCGTCCCTTCGAGCCACACATGGAGACCGCCCAGGAGCACCTCGTGCCTTCAGCCCATTGGGGCGCTCTAGCTGTGCCTCCCCACCATGGCCCCGCAGGGCCGAGCAAAGGGCCCTGGAACCTGCCAGTGCTGAGGCTGGGAGGTGGCTGGGATGCTGGTGTGAGGTCAGCAGGCCTGGCGTGATCACACCGACACCCTCTCTCTTTTCTCTTCACAGGCTGGACAACGTTCATGGCTCTCGGGTAGAACCCAGCGAAACGGCCAGAATGAATTCTATGGACAGGCACATCCAGCAGACCAATGACCGCCTGCAGTGCATCAAGCAGGTGAGTGTACGGCTGGGTGCACTCTCCTCCCCATCTGGCCTGGCACAGCCAGCGAGGCATGGCAGACGAGGTGGGCAGAGCAGTAGGGGTGCTGGCCTGTGTCGCACATGGCATATGGCACGTGCGTGCTGGGTGGAGGTCATGGTGGGCTGCCTGGGGCTCCCTGACCACCCTCCTAGGGAGACTAGTGTTGACATGCTGGCCTGGACCAGCAAACCTAGGAACCACACACACCTGTGTTTGAATGCCAGCCCTGCCCTGCCCTGCCCTGCCCCTCTCTTCCCAGCTGTGTGACTTTGCACCAGTGTCATGCCCTCTCTGTGCTGTGTTTGTGTGCTCTGGGTTATTGTGAGGATGCAGTGAGGTGCCTAACACTGCGGTCCCCTTCCCACCACGTCCCTTCCCAGCCCTAAGCTCCCTCTTCTCTGAAAAAAGCCACAAGAGAAGAAAAGTCCCTGGGAAGTTAGATCATTTTATGAGAAAGGAAACTGAGGCACAGAAAGGTGAAGGGAGCAGGCTGAAATCACACAGTTCAGAACTTGGCCCCACTGGTGCTGGGAGGACCTCATCCCAGAGGGTGGTGAGCCCCCCATCCTGCCATGGCTCACACCAAGCCCCCGTGGGGATTGCTGGAAGGTGGGGAACCCTTCGTGGGGGCACTCCCAGCAGTGGCCAGGGTGGTGTGCTCACGCTGGGGCTCAGCCTCCCCGCAGCCCAGCCACAGCTCCCTTGCACATACCTGGGAGTGTCAGAAAGGAGCAGGTGTGGTGGGAGGGGCATGGGCTTTGGTGTCAGACAGACCTGGACCCAAGTCCTCTCTCCTCTATATACCCATGAGGGATCTCAGACTAGTCACTTCATTCCTCTGAGACTCAGTTTCCCCACATGTCAAACACAGACAATACGGCCTGCCTTGTAGAATGCTGTGAGGATATCATGGGTGACGCACATAGCCCGGCCCTGGCACCTGCAGATGGTCGGCTAACGGCAGTGGCTGTCGTCCTCAGTATTTCAATGACCAGTGACGGGAAGGCTAGTGCTGGGTCTCGGGCCCCTGGCTTAGGCAGGCTTAGCAGAAAGCTCAGGTAATCAGCAAGGACTGTGGCTTCAGGACTGTGGCCGGGCAGGGTTCACAGCCACCACCCAACCCAGGCTTTTCTCCCTCAGAGCAAGGGGCCCAAATATAGCCTCCCCAAGGTGCCTGCCCAGTGGAGTTGAGGCTATTCCGTGGGAATGGGGAATGCGTGTCCTCTCATTAGCATCAAGCAGAGCCATCTCAGAAGCCCGTGCAGGGTCTGAGGAGAGAAAATTGAGGAAGACTTGTTACAGATTGAACCCAGCCTGCGCGGCTCTCTCCAAGACTAATTACACGCCTCTGCTCACGGTCACAGGGTAGAAGCCGGACGGTGCGCCTCCCTCTTCCACCTCCCCTCCTTCTCTTGGGCGCTCTGCAGGAGTGGCTCCCAGCTCTGCCCCGACCCAGTGTCTCCCGCTTGTGGCTCAGGTGGCAGTGACCCCCACCTCCAGTACAGTCATGCCCCCCATTCAGGAGCCCCTACGTATGCCAGGCGCATGGCTCCTCTTGAGACCTGCTCTCAGCTTGACTCTCCTCCTGCATCCAGCTCTGCAGCAACAGGAGTCAGGGTGCCCTTTACCCCCTCAGCCCTTCCCCAGCCCCAGCATGGGCAGAGTCCCCCCCAGAGCAGCCTCTCACAGCGTGGCACATGCAGCTTAGGTTCACAAGTCAGTGAACCAGAGTCCCCATACAAGCTATGCGACCTTAAGTGTCGCTTCACCTCGCTTCATCTGTAAAATGGGCATCATAATCAATGCACACACAGCCTGTGAGTGCTGGAGGCTCACTGCCCTCCCACAGCCTGCCCCTGCACACGCACGCACGCGCACACACAGAGGACTGTGCATTTGGGCCAGGCAGCGGTGTGCCTGTGAGTGTGAGCAGGCTGTCCCAATACCCCCGAGCCGTCCGCTGCTCCCTGCATCCCCATGTCCCCCCCGCACCTCCGGTCAGACACAGCTCAGCACTGACGTCTGTCTGCTCCACAGCTGCCCCAGAGGACTGTTGATTCTCAGGCATCCCGTAACCTAATCAGAAGAGAAAGGCAAGCCTGTCTGCATGTGCTGACGGTGATGGATGTGTCGGCTGTGTGGACCTGGGGCTGGTGGGGGCTGTGGCTCCCATCAGAGACCTCAGGGCTCTGGACTCTCGGCCCCGCCTCACCTCCCCAGCATAGCCTTCCCTCCCCCACCCATGCTGGTCCTAGCCAATGCTGGTATTCATCACCCGCAAGCACCCTGCTGCTCATCTTCCCTCCGGGCCTCTAGCTCGGCAGCCTTTCCCCGCTCTCAGCCCCATGGTACTGGGCGAACCAGTGTTCTCTCTACGGTATGCCCCACACAGAGGTCACAGGCACATCTGGCCTCCATGTGGAGAGCCCTGCCGGTCAGCTCATTCCTGCTCAGGAGGCCCCCCGAACCCCAGGCGCCTTTCTGAGCATCTGCACCCGTTTCTTAGCTCGGGTGCTTTGTGAGCCTCCGGCTGCTTCACCCAATCTGCTTTCTTCCTTGAGCTGTAGGCTCTTTGGGGCGTCTGTCTGGTCTCCCACCCGGCTGAGTTCTTTGGGGGCAGTGATGTGCCATATTCATCTCTAGGTCAGCAGAGTCTAACCTGGGGCCCAGCCCAGGGAGGGGCCCAAGGGTTTTAGGTGGATGCAGGGGGAGGATGGACTGATAGATGGATACATAAAGGGATAAATGGACATGTGTATGGGTGGTTGTGTAGAGACAATGGATGGATACATGAATGGATGGGTGGATGGACGGATGAATTAACTTCTGGATGAATGGGTACATAGGTAGATGAGTGAATGGATGGATGGGTGGGTGGGCAGGTGGGTAGATGGATGGATGGATGGGCTCGTTTTGGATAGAAGGATGAATGGATGGATGGATGAACGGGTCTATCATTTGATTCACAGATGGACTAGTGGACAGAAGGATTGATAAGAAGACGAGTTAACCATTTGAAGGGTCGCCAGTCCCTGGTCTGGGCATTGGTGTGCCTTCCCCCTGCCCCAACAGACTCAGCAGCCATTGGATACAGCCCAGATCTTCTGAGGAATCGTGAAGATGGGCAGGCTTTCTGGTGGGGACAGGATATTAGTGTCCAGTAACAGTCACAACCAGGCAAGCCTCTGGCTATGACTCAAATACGTGCTCCTGTCCCCAGACCATGACAGGTCAACCAAGCTCACCCCACCCAGCCCTGCCCCCTCCATGTGCCACTGGGGACCCATTCCGAAGTGGCCAGTTGCTCGTCTGCACAGCAAGTGGACTGTCCTCTGGACTGTTAACTGCTCACCTCCCTTTTCCTGTGAGGGCCCAGCCTTGTGCCAGTCTTTAGGGTTCCAGAGGTGAACAAGAGGCTGTCTGTACCCTCAAGAAGCTCATGAGAGAAACAAGGAACCGTAGAGGCTCTAGCATAAACAGCAACAGCAGTCTTTACCCAGGCACGACTCTGTAATGGACTCCTTACGTGCTTTGTTTCTAAACTTTAGAGCAGCCCAGCAAGTTGTCACCACCCCACTTTACAGATGAGGGATCTGAAGCTCAGTAATGTCCTCAGGACTGCATGATTTGGTGACTGAAGCAGGGTTTGGACCAGGTCTGTCCTACACTTTTCATTGAATCACTCTCCCTGGGCACTTTGGCCACCTCATGGTTGAGACAGGCAACAAAGGCACAGAGAAGGGAGGGGACTTGGCCCAGGCCATAGAGCTGCTACACATCAGCCAGTCAAGGAAATGCCTGACATTTTCTCCACCAGTGTGACGCAAACACAACTAAAGGCCATGCGAGCTGAACGAGGTGTGGGCAGAGGATCCCTGAGGCTGCTGGCAAGATATGGAGGCCGTGTGTGCAGGTGCCAGAACAAGGCTGGGCCCCTGGACTGACCTCAGAGGCTTCTCCAGAACGCAGAGCCCCAAAGGGGGGTGCTGTGGCTGACTGGGGGCAGGCAGCTCTGAGAGCAGCACGCGGTGACTGCTGACCCTGCTAATTGGGTGTGACATCACGTAAATAAATGAAACAACTCGGTTAGCAGGGCAGGACAAGCTGATTTGCATGGCTCTCCACGTGGAGCCCAGATGCCACCTATGGCCTCTGAGGGGCACACTGTAGAGTGAGGGCAGGGAGGCAGAGGCGAGGACCCGCTGCTCTCTCTCTCAAAGGGCATGTTTCTGTATGGAGAAGTCCCTCCTGTCTTGCACAGTCCAAGCACAGGGAGCGCTGCCTTTGCAGAAAGAGCCGGGCCGAGAGCTGCTGCAGACAGTTCTTCTGTCAGAGGAGCCTTTGGGAGACAGAGTCGGGCCAAGGGCAGCCCCACGCGCCAGGTGCCATGCCAGGGCCATATAAGCCTCATCTTGTTTAATCCTCGCCTGCCCCATAACAGAGGGCTCTGTTGCTGCCTGCTTGCCCTCTCTCTTTCCTTCCTGTCTTCCTCTCCCTTTGCTTCCGTGGAAGGAGGATATTCTGACTCATTTCACTTTCTTCCATCCATTTTTAAACCTTGCCTTGCATGAACCACATGCAACCGTCACGGAACCCTAAGCGAAAGAACCAAACGTTCCCACTGACAGGCTGTGGTCTGTCGTCCGCATTTACAGATGTGGCAACTGAAGCTTGGAGAGGCGAGGCCACCACCCTAGCTCAGAGGCTAGCAGGAGGTGAAGGCAGAGTGTGACCCCAGGAACCTGCCCCGCGGGGCTCCCACAGCACACTCTTCTTCCCTCCCAATTCTGAGACCTGCAGCTCCGGACCACCCCCGACACTCCCCGCAGCGCTGAGACAGACTCACGCCGCAGGGTGGGCTGGAGCGATGCCCAGTAGCAGCTACTGTTCTGCTGTCTCTCCCACCACCAAGGCAATAGGGACCTCCAGAGGTGCCACCATCCCTGCTGTGGACACCCTCTAGGGATCTCCCTGGGGGACGCAGTCAGTCATACCTACCACTGGGCCAAAGTCCCACCCCAGGATCCCCTCTCTGCCCCTAACCTGCTTCGTCCCCCTGGCCAAGTCATTTTTCTCCCGGACTCAGTGCCATACTCAAAGGGCCTGGGAACACACGGATGAGTGTTAGAGAAAGAAGGGTGGCCATGGGAGCCGCCCTCCCACCATGTCAGCCCCATGGCATGGGCCTAAAGTAGCACCTGGAGGCCTGGGCACCCCTACCCCAGAATTCAATCTCTGTTGACTCAGACTCCCTGACTGGGAGGGCCCTGAGGTCAGACCCCAACCCTTCTCAATGATGCTGGCAGCCCTTGAGCTGAGGCAGACAATGCCCAGTAAATGTGGGCCTGGGTTACTGGCACAGTGAGCCACAAGCACAGACCATGGCATGACAATACCTGGGCACCGTGGGCTTCACCCACTTCCCAGCTGGGTGTGGCTTCCTCTTGCCCTCAACCCTGTTGGGCTGTGGCAGAGCTTGCTCTGAAGCCAGAGCTGGTGGGAGTCAGACCTGGGCTTTGGTAGTTGGGAAATGGGGGTGAATCAGGATGGAATCTCCAGAGCCAGACTGTCCTGGATCACGGAGAGCCAGACCCCAAGTGTGACAGCCAGATGCCACCCTCCGTAGCCCTGCAGCCTTCACCTCCCCACCCCCAACCAGCATCCAGAAAGCACTTTAATATCTAATGTCATTGGCCTTTTCTGGACCTTGGTTTTCCTGTCTTTGCAATGGGGCTACTAATCTCCGTCCTGCTGGGGTGGGGTGGGGCGGACACCACAGGCAGGTGGATGAGAGAGAGTTTCTCCCTGGTGAGCCTGGGCTCTTCCCCACCCCAGACCCCGACAATACCTATGCTGGCCTCGTCCTGGAGCCTCAAGCGCCTCCTTTTCCTTTCCCACAGCACTTACAGAATCCCGCCAACTTCCACAATGCCGCCACAGAGCTGCTGGACTGGTGTGGAGACCCGCGAGCCTTCCAGCGGCCCTTCGAGCAGAGCCTGATGGGCTGTTTGACAGTGAGTCCGCACCCACTGGGTGGCGGGGGCTAGCAAGCAGGTCCAGGTGTCGGGGAGGCCACCAGATAATGGAGGGTGAGAGCTGGGAAGACCCCAGTGCTGGAGGGGATGGCCGGGCAGTGCATGCCCCTGACGTACACACCCCTTCAGAGACCTGGGTCTGATGGGGAGACGGGGTTCCCGTGGATTACATGGGTCCCCCACACTTGATGAGAAAGACACGGGGCTCACTTTAAGGGTCAGCATTCCAGAATAAGCAAAGCAGAGCGACTCTGGAAGGGTCTTCAGCCATCCTTTTACCCAGTCATTCACTCCTTCATTCAGCAAACACTCACTGGGCTCTTTTTACAGGCATCCGTCCACTTATCCGTTCACGTAAGCACTTACTGAGCCCTGTCACATCCACCCCCCTAGCCAAATAAACACTGATCGATCCCTCATTTATCACGCATGGTCCCCTCTGCTAAGTCCTGGGAAGCCAAAGATGAATAAGACTTTATCAAGCTGGATTTCCTCTTTAATGGGGGAGGCAGGTGTGGCAAGAGATGACCAAGAAAATTGTGTACGAGGTGAAGACAGCACAGAGGACGGAATCCTTAACTGCCTGGAAGGTGGGGCGGGTCACAGAAGCCTGAGAAAGGAGCCACTTACACAGGTGCAGGAGTTTGCCCAGGTGCTGAGGACAGCGAGAGCGCTCTAGGCACAAGGAGCAGCATGTGCAAAGGCCCGGACGCCCAGGAGAACCCGGAGAACTGGCTGAAGGTCTAGGGTCCAAGCCAGGCAGAGGCCAGGCCCAGAGCTTGTGCCATGATTTCCCAGGCTAAGGAGCTTGCCACATGGAACTGGCTCACAGCTGGTGGATGTCCCTGGCCATGTGGCCTGTGTCTGTAAGTGTGAGGGCACTTGGGTGGCCTGTGGGGGCAGCTGCTCACAGAGCCGAGTCAGCCTTGGAGGGAATGTGGGTAATCGGATTGCTGGGGAGCCTGCCTACCCCGAGGCTTGGACACAAAAGACTAAGAAGGATGCCTGGCCGGGCAGAACAGTGGGCATAGTCCAAGGGCACCATGTTTCCTGAGAAGCTCCAGAAAGGAGGGAGATAAAAGGCCCAGCGTGGCCCTGGCCTGGAGCAGAGGAAATAGTGACATGGACCATCATTACCAAGCACCTGTTCTGAGCTGGCCACTGTAGATGCCATCTCCCTGAATCGGCGAGATTGGTCCTGCGACCTTCCCCATTTTATAAAGGAAGACACTGAGGCTTGCTGTAACTGACTTCCCGAGGTCACACAGCCATAGAGGTGGGCCTGGGACTCAAGCAAGACCTGTCTGCCCCTAGAGGGGATTTTTGGCCATTTGGGATGCTGGGCAGGGATACAGCCAAGACCCACCCAGGGCTCCTGTGTTTGTCAGAAGCCCACACCATCTGGCTCCCTCGGGGCCACCTGCACTGCCCCGTCTTCTGCATCCTTCAGCCCACCGGCTCCCTCTCCCTCCCCCACCTCCCTTAATCCTCTTTGCAGGGATCTTGGGTCAGGCTAAACCTCACAGCAGGGACAGATGTTGCCAGAGTCCCCTTCGCTCCCACCCCAGCTGCCAGCAGCCGTAGGGGAAGGAGGAGGTGGGGTCTATGTACAATGCATGGCCAGACAGGCTGCCATGATCCCCAGCACACAGCCCTAAGCCTGGTCCTGCCTGGGATGTAGGGACTCAAAACTGAATCAGACAATGGCCCTGGCCAGCCTGGATGGACCAGTAGCTGGACCAGCCTCAGCCCTGTCATTCATCCATCCATTCAACAGACATCACTGAGTCCGTGCAGGGGGCCAGCCCTGTGCTGGGCACGGGAGGGAGCATGGTGAACACGACAGACTGCTCCCCAGGAGCTTACCTTCCAGTGGGGGAGGCCAACAATAAAAATGTAAAGGAATAAATGAGGGGACACACCAGCACCCTGGGAGAGGGGGTGATGGGGAGAGAGCCAGGAAAAGTCTCCTGAGGATGTGGCCTCCTTGGCAGGGTGACAGGGAAAGGTGTTCCAGGCAGAGGGAACTGCTAGTACAAAGGTTTGCGGCTTGATCTGTTTGAGGCTTTGATCAGGGAACAGAGCAGAGGCCCTGGTGGCCAGTGCACAGGACCGGGAGGGGTACGAGATGAAGCGGAAGAAGGAGACAGAAAGTAGTCAGCACAGGGCCTGCCGGCAGGCAAGAGCAACAGAGGCCCTGGTGGCCAGTGCACAGGACCGGGAGGGGTACGAGATGAAGCGGAAGAAGGAGGCAGAAAGTAGTCAGCACAGGGCCTGCCGGCAGGCAAGAGCAATTCAGACATTATTTGGAGAGTGGTTGTCAGCAGGAGAGTAACGGCTTATGGATTTATGTGGGGACAGGAACTCTGAAGGGAACATCCTTGGAGGGCAGGATGGAGGGATTATCAAGGGCTTCCTGGAGGAGGGAGCCTGGGGAGGGCCCTGTGGGATAGGACTGGACAGAGAGGAGGCCATGGCTGTCCAGGCAGGGGACACTGTGTGGGCAGAGCCACAGAACCAGCTTTCCTGGGCCTCTTCTCTCTGCACTCCAGCTTAAGATAGGCGCCAGCCTGCTGCTTAGCCAGGAAGGGGCCCGTGACCCACCCGCCACAGCTGCAGAGACCTGAGCTTGATTGTCCCTTAGAGCTCAGGAGAGCCAGTGGCGGGAAGGGACTGCAGGGCGGTGGCATAGAAGACCCTCTTGATGCCTAAGGTATTTTCCTGGGCACTGTCTCCTTGGATCCCTATGAAGACCCTTCAAGGTGGGCAGGGAAGTGGTCACCACGCCTACTTTATAAACAAGGCAACTGAGAGAGGGAGCAGCAGCCTACCTTAGCCCCAAGCTGGTACCTCTCAGGAGCCCCCTGGGCCCAGTCGCCAGTCCTCCCCTCCCCCAGGACATCCTTTGCCCCAGCCCTGCCCCACGGGGGGATGGGATGGGAGCAGTCAAAGATCCCAAGGGACCTAGGCCAGGCAAGGTATCTGACCCCCACCCCAACACACACCCACACGCACACCCACACGCACTCCTCTCCATGGAGTTGCCAGCCTGAGTGTTCCAGGTTGCTATGATTCCCTGGGTGACCTCTGGGAGCAAATTCCTCTGGATCCGGCTTACTTTGAGGATATAAATTAAAAACCACTTAACCTCGGGCAGCAAATGGACACATTTTTGCCATACGGGCTTCTAAGCAGCTCACGCACAATTGTAGTGAGAGGCTCTGGCCCCTGGGGGTGAAGAGCGCTTTGGGCTCCTGGCAGGCTCCTGCCCCACCCGCCCGTTCACACTCTGTGACTTCAGGTCCTAGAGGGCCCTCCCAGGGGCGGGGTATCAGCCTTGGGCCACCACTTCCTCTTCAGAACCAGGTTCTTCCTGGCTGAGAAGGAGGCTCACTCCCCCCCTCCTCTAGAAGCAGGGCTGAGCCCCCTTTTGGGGTCGGGCCTCTCTAGACTTGTTCCTTCTTCCTCCCCTGAGGTAGAACATGCTTAAGGAATAGAACGAAAGCTCGAGCGGTTCGAGCACAGGACAGGAAGCTGGCCTTGAGAGGGAGTCAAAGAGGGAAGCAAAACCCAGCTGGTCATCAGCAACCCCCCCACCCTCTACAGTGAGGAATTCCTCACAGCCTCAGCGCCGTCACTGCCGAAGCCATGGGGGTGCATTCACAAACAGCATTCATTAAACGTCCACTGCTGCCTGATCTTGGTCTGTCATCCTGGCAAGGAGGGCATTTTATACCCATTTCACAGATGAAGAAACTGAGGCCTACAGAGGTTAAGTCACTTGAGTGAGGTGGAAGAGCTAGTCAGTGGCAGAACCAGAACCCAGTCTCATGCCTGACTTCAGGGCAGCAGCAGCAGCAGCCATGAGTGTTTGCCCACCTCAGTGTTGAGTGTGGGAGCACAGTGGGAAATGAGGGCTGTGCCATGGAGATAGACTTGAGACAAGTGGAACACTCAAAGCCCATGACACACAACCCTGGAGATGCAGGACGTCCTCAAGCCCTGTACAGAAGAGGAACCCAAGGCTCAGAGAGGTTGAGTAACTTGCCTCAGGTTTCACAGGATGGGATGGAGCAGGATTGGAGCACAGGCGCAGTGTGCCTCCAGCTCCCTTCATTCCTCAAAGGATGTCAGAGGTCCAGCCCCGTCCTGGGAGCAGATAGGCCTTCTCCAGCATCCCCCAGATAGCCTGCCTGCATTTCAGGTCAACACACTGCCTTTATGGGACTAACATAACTTGCCACATGACCTCAAGCAAGTCTCCCATCTTGTCTCTGGACTTCAGTTTCCCTCTCTGTGGCATGAGGACTGGATCAGGTCCCCCTGGCTCCAGGGATAGGTGTTTGCCAGCCAGGCCCAGCAGAGGGATGGTCTTAGGAGCCCTCAGGGCTGGGCTGAGCTGGCGGGGCCTGGGCAGCCAGCAGAGGGCAGCAGCGCTGCAGCCCTCACCTCTGGCTTTTATCAGGGGGGTGGGGGGTCTTCACACCCCATGGGACCTTCATAGACAGCACCATGCCCATTGGAGTGGGAGCAGGCCTCTCCAAAACACAAGCTGCTCAGCGAGCCCACCCTCCCTACCAGTGCCAGTCAGACCCCACCTCACAGGGATTTCTGGGAGGCCCTCGCACTGAGCCAGAGGAAGCCAGAGTATGACAGCACACGGCACTCTAGGATCAGAGTCCAGCTTAGCTCACTCTGCTATGACTGTGCTGTGTGAGCTTGAGCAAGGTTCTGCCCTCTCTGGGCCTCTGCTTCCTCATCAGTGAAAGGAAGCTGTTGGAGCCAGTGACCCTTCTGAACCCCAGGGCTCAGGGGGCTTGGTGACAAGCAGATACTCCCCACCCCTCCAACTGCTTGGCCCTTGCAGCCTTCACACAGCACCAAGCCCTCTTGCTCAATTTAGCTAGAATTTTGTTTCACACCAGAGCAATGGGATTAGCCGGTATTGGCCAGACACGGGGATCTTTGCCTTCCTGCCCTGAACGCAAGGCCTTGCAGGTTTGGAGTTGTGACCTTAACACTTGGTAGGCTGAAAAAGAGGACCTCTCATAAAAGGAGGCAGACTGCCTGGGATTGCATCCTGGCTCTGTCACTGACAAGCTTTGGGCTGTTACTCATCCTCAGTTTCCTCATCTGAAAACAGACATACTAATACCCACCTGGAGGAGCTGCTGTGACACTGATCTGGCACTTTGTTGCATACAAAGCATTTACTTAGCCCTTGCACCTGGGAGCCAGCATTCTCATTATGCTACTCATGGCACTGATGTTTCTCACAAACAGCAGTCTCACTGCTGCACCTGTCCAAACAAACCTGTCTGTGCTCACTGGCATCCACCCCAAAGCTCTCCTACCAACGAGGGAGGGAACCAGAGTCAACACCTGAGCTGCAGGAGCCCCTCCAGTGCAGAACCTTCCTCCTCGCTCTCCAGAGAGTGTCTGTCTGCAGACTTAAAATATCCAACAGCAGGTCGTAAAGAGTTAGGGACCTTGGTTTTTCTACTTGGACAGTGAGACGAGACAGTAAGAATGCCCCTGCCCTGAGGTGGGCCCGAGACTCGGACATGCACAGGGGCACAGAGCCCGTGGGAAAGAGGCATGGGGAGGGGAGGATTTCTGTGTCAGGGATTCTGTTTGCGGCAGAGAAGCTGAGCAAGCATCCTAACCTGACAACGGCATTTTTGCTCCCTGGCTGGCTGACATTGGCCCTGCACAGAGAGTTCCCAGGGGCTGAGGGAGCCATTCCAAGAGACACCTGATGGTCCTGTGGAGGGGGACTCTGTGACTCCTCCCTGATGCAGCAAGCAACATTGTCTGCACCTCCAGCATCCACGTGTTGGACATGAGGAGGTTGGACTCCATGAGTGGTTCTCCCACCCTTTCTAGCCCAATAGCCCCTGTAACAAATGCCAAAGATACAAAACAGGTAATGAGGAACTATTCTAGATCCAGGGGCCAGGCCAAGCCCCACGACAGCCTGAGGCCCTCTGAGCACTTTGGAGCAGGTGTCCCTGGGGGCTTGATGACTAAGCCTCCCTTTCTCAGAAGCGTGAGCCCACATCTGGGAGCTCTCCCTTTCCCACTCAGCCATAGCCACCCCAGCTGCTTTCTAAAATGACTCCATCTTCCAAGGTCCTTCCTTCTTAATAAGGAAACCTCATTTTGCTGCTGTTAATGAGGAAGGCGGTGGGAGGGAGCAGGTCTGGCAGTCGCAGGACCCCTGGGAATGGGTAGGGAAAGTGTGAAGCCAGATGGGCATGAGCCTGCAAAGCCACTTGAGGGGTCCCCAGAGCACCCCACTCCCACACTGCCCCCAAGGGGACTGATGGCCCTCTCAGTCTCCCGCCTCCCACCTTTCCAGCCCCGCTTCTAAGATTCACAGGAGACGGGTGGGACCTTGGGGTTCCAAACACACCTCCGCTCTTATGGGAGCTCCCTGTGCTCCCAGCCAAGCTGAGCATGAGAGGCTTCCAGTTTCTAGGCTAAGGTTAGAGGGGCTGCAGGGTGCTTGACATGGAGCCAGGCACTGAACAGCATTAGGAGTGTCCGCCCTGTCCAGGGCAGCCTTAGTTGTCTGTTGGGCAGCTCTGACCCGAAGCTCTGCAGGAAGCAGCCTGTCCTAAACCAGTGCTGCTTGTTAGGTGCAGATGCTGACTCAAGACGGGTGGGGCTGGGTCTGAGAGTCCACATTTTTTTTTCTTTATTTATTTTATTTTTTTTATTTTTTATAAAGATGACCGGTAAGGGGATCTCAACCCTTGGCTTGGTGTTGTCAGCACCACGCTCAGCCAGTGAGCAAACCGGCCATCCCTATATAGGATCCGAACCCGTGGCCTTGGTGTTATCAGCACCGCACTCTACCAAGTGAGCCACGGGCCGGCCCTTGAGAGTCCACATTTTTAACAGGCCCCCACATGATGCTGCTGCTGTGGGAGTAGTCAGGGGTGGTGAGCACCCCACAGTGGTGGGTGCAGGAGCTCAGGAAGGATCGGGAGAGGGATGGTGGGTGTTGGAGAATCCTGGGAGCCCTGGACCTGTACGGTAGATTGGAAGTTGGTGGTGCAAAGAGCCTGGCCTGGGCCATCCTAAAGAAGGTGGTATGGCACCCCCAGACACTTCTAGAATGTGGCCAAATTTGAGCCCTTGAAAGTGGCGGGCCTGTGGCTTTGGAGTTGGGCTCACCAGCAGACTGGATATCCCCCAGGATAGGGGCCAGGATCCCAGGGCCTGGCACAGAAGAGGCGCTTATCAGTATTTGCTGAACAAGTGACTGAATGAGGCACAGCGGAGTCCCAGCTCTGCCTGATCTTGGGGACCTGTCTTAGCCTGCCTGCCTCATCTGCTTCTCCTGTAAAATGGGCACATCTATCCCCTCTGGGCTCTGAGGCCTTGTGCGGGCAGTGACTCACTCCTCCTCTTCCTCCCCTCTTGCTGTCATACCTGTCTTAGCCTGCCTGCCTCATCTGCTTCTCCTGTAAAATGGGCACATCTATCCCCTTTGGGCTCTGAGGCCTTGTGCGGGCAGTGACTCACTCCTCCTCTTCCTCCCCTCTTGCTGTCAGGTGGTCAGTCGGGTGGCAGCCCAGCAAGGGTTCGACCTGGACCTCGGGTACAGACTGCTGGCTGTGTGTGCTGCGAACCGGGACAAGTTCACTCCAAAGTCTGCCGGTAGGTGTCTGTTGGGGGTTCCACAGATGTGATCGGGAGGTAGGGAGAGGGGCAGGATTTTAACTCGGGGCTGTACGCCACCCCTGTAGGCTGGGACCTTGGTTCATCTAGGTGTGGTGTGAGCCTCTGAGGAGGAGAAACTCATCCACCAGGCTCTGGAGCCCATGGGTGGGCTTGTCCCTGTGTCCCTCCTAGGGAGCCAACTTGCCTCAGGGGGCACCTCAGGGCCGGTGAGTGTGCAAGGCATGCCACGCCCCAACAGCAGGCACTGTGCTAAAGGCAGGACATGCCATCGTCTCATGCCATCACCACGACAGCCCCTTGGCATAAGCACTGTGATCATCCCCATTTTACAGGTGAGGAAGCTGAGGCTCAGAGAAGCTGAAGAGATTTCCCAAGGTCACAGAGCTGGGATTTAAATCCAGACCTGTACTCCGCAGTCGGCGTTCTTAACCCTTACACTCTTCTGTATTCATTCATTCAAAAAAATTTTTTTTAAATAAAACACAAAATTAAAGATGACTGAGTGCATTTAGGGTCCCTAAAAGCCTCCTCTGCATAGTGTTTTCCACTGTAACTTTGTCATCACAATCATGCCAGGAGGCCCCACATCAAGCAGAGGTCACGGGACATGCTAAGTGGCACTCTGTGAGGGCTTTAGCACATTAAAGATACAGTTCTACATTTGCAATGGTCCTCATTACCTTGGCTTAGGCAGCAAGTGCCACGCAAGCTTTAAGACAGACTGACCTGTGCAGTCTAGCCCTGTCACTTGCTCAGCGAGCAGTCTCTGAGCCTCAGTTTATCTCCTCTGGAAGGCAGGAATGATAATGAGATCTGTCTCGTAGAGGTCATGATTAGTTCTAGAAATGCGTAACGTTCCTAGCACAGTGTCTGGTTGTTGTTAACCTTTATTGATTCAGAACAAGTAGTTGAAAAAGGAAAAAAAAAGTTATTTCCTCTGTATAACAATAAAACAGACATTTTCACTGAATTTGTCAATGAGTGCTTTGGAGTGTCTCTGGAAATAGCCTTCATAAAAACATTTAAAGGACATTTCCCAATGCGTTTCTATAAATCTGCTCAACCCATAATCTCTTGCATGCTGGTTTACGCTCCCTTACGTATATGTTTATAATCCATGCACGTGGACTGTGCTTCACTTATAAAAAGATGTGTGAAGGTCTCATTAGCCAATGCCAGCCTGTGCTGAGATAATATCACTATTGTTTTAAGCCACTTGCAAGAAAATGCTCTTGGAATCTCACAAGGGACATCTATTCCTGATGGAATCTGCAGTTTTAATAATAAGTCAATACAATTTTGACAAGGTAAAAATTGTGACTTATGAAAGAAACCTTTATCTCTTGAGCGTCTGTCCTGTGCAGGTACCTGGCCAGGGCTGAGGTTAGGAAGGGGAGCAAAACAGACAGGGAGTTTCTCCTGCCTTGAGAAACTCACAGTTGAAAACAGGGATCAGCAAACTTTTTTGGTAAAGAGCCATATGGTTAAGAATTTTAGGCCTCACGGGTGCTACAAAAGCAGCCATAGATGATACATAGCAAGTGTGTGTGGCTAGTTCCAGTAAAACTGTACTTAGGAAAATAAGTGATAGCCTACAGTTTCCTGACCCCTGGTCTAGAGGGAGGGAAAACATCGATCAAATAATTACAGGATTATGTGTGTGTGTCCACACGCAAATGTGTAAGTTCAAACTGTGATAAGTGCCATGGAGAAAAGGTCAAGGATGCCGTGGGAGTGTTGGTGGGGGCAGACCACTGCGGGGTGGGCAGGCTTCCTTGACTTGAAGGTTGGGTAAGGGCTGAGTAGGTGAAGAAAAAGAGGAAGAGCTTCTTCGCAGGAAAAGGGAGCAGCGTGTGCGAAGGTCCTCAGGTGGGAGGGGAGATGGCTTTTTCTTAGAACTAAGAGAAGGGCCATGGTCCTGGAGTGCAGAGGTAGGGGAGATGTGGCCAGGGCGAAGCTAGAGAAGTCAGCCAAACAGGACATGCAGGGCCTGACCTGAGGGTTGTGGTCTTTGTCCTAAGAGTGACGGGAACATGGCTAAGTTCTCATTTTGTGAAGACTGTGCCACTTACAGAACGGATTGCACAGAAGGCCAGCATGAAGGCAGGGGCCGGTTTTGGCAGATCACTAGGGAGGTTGGGGTGAGGATGATGATGGCTGGACCAGGAAGTCAAGAGTGGAGTGGAGGGGCCGGCCCAGTGGCGCACTGCTACAGTGCGCCGCTTGGGAGCGCGGCGGCGCTCCCGCCGAGGGTTCAGATCCCACATACAGACCGGCCACTCACTGGCTGAGCGAGGTGCGGGTGCAACACTGAGGGTTGCGATCCCGTTGCCAGTCCCAGTCCGGTACGGGCGCAACACTGAGGGTTGCGATCCGTTGCCGGTCACGAAAAAAGACAAAAGGAAAAAAAAAAAGAAAGAGTGGAGTGGAATGGAGAGAAAGCATGGCCAGAGGGGTAGAAGGAAACAGAATGGCCTGTCCCAGATGCCCCAGCTGCTCTGCACAGGAGGAGGAGAGATGCAGGTCCCTGTGCAGCCTCGCCCCCCACCCCACCCCCGCCAGGGTCCCTTAAGCCCCTGCCCTGCTGGCTCCTGCTAGATGTTCTCCTATATTCTGCTGCAACACTTAGCTTTGTGAGACACAGTATTACTTACATTTATGGATAAAGAAATTGATGCTCAGAGAGGTCCTGTGACTTGCCTGAGGTCACGCAGCTCATAAATGACAGAGCTGGAACTTGATTGACCTCACAGCCTCCTGACTCGAGGCCTCGGGCTGTGCCTACTCCACCGCAGCTGACTCAGGGGCTGATTAGGGACCTAGATTTAGGAGGCCTCTGTTCTCCTGTCCCAGAGTCTAGGAAGCCACCCCATTGGGGAGAGCCCTGCACTTTGCTCAGGTCTCTCTAGCATGACCCCTAGTACTCCTCTGAGTTGCACTTCCAGCATCCCTTTTTCTCTGGAAACAGAGGATTTGTTCTTTCCACCATCTGCATCAGCAGTTGTGCACAGCTCTTTACACTTTATAGCCCGCTTTCCCATGCATTGTGTACATAAAGTCACTTGATGCTCCCCAGACCCCTGAGATGAGTTCTCAGTATACCCATTCTGCGGCTGAGAACACTGAGGCACAGCAGTGTCTGTGGCTGGGCCATCACGTGGATTCCCTTACTAGGAGTCAAGCCCTTGTCAGTGCCGACAGATGTGAGTAAGCATCTTTCACAGGTCGCCCCTTGAGCAGGACAGACCTCATGGCTTTCAGGGCCCCAAGCCATCTTGGCTTGTCTTCTGAAAAGGCAGGGGGCCAGTCTGAGGGAGGAGAGTTCAGCTACCGGTTTTATTTTGGGCCATGAGAGGGGTGGAAGTCATGGGGAGCAGAGCAGTGACCCTAAGTTCCAGAGAAGGCTACGGGGCCATCCCCGGAGCTATGGCCTTGTCTGTGAAGAGGCGTACATGCCTACTAACAGGCTGCCTGCGAGGGCTAAATGAGATTCCCCAGTCGTGGGAGTGACGGAGGAGCCCAGCTAATCCCGACGCACAGCAGCTGCCAAGTGAATATTTCTTTCCAGCCTTCCGTCTCTGCTTCTGTCTGTCTGTCCCTTCCCCAACATGGCTCCGACCCTAGCAAGGTTGTTTCCCGCCAGTCTCTCTCCCCTGGGCTCTGTGGGGGGGGAGGTGTGACACACAGTAACCCTGCCCCTGGGCGCAGCCGCAAGGGTCCTGGTGGCCTCAGGTATGCACGCGCAGGGGTGGCCCCAGCCGGCCGCCCAGCCCTCTCCCAGAGAGGCCCTGCAGTCCTAGAACACGCCCTGTCCTCAGGGCTGCCTCTCCACCCTCCTGGCTTTCCCTGCATCTGTGTTCCGCCTGCCTGTGCAGTTTTTCCCTCTCCTTTCTCTCCCAGGATCTCTGGTGTCTGGATGAACTGTGTCTCTTTCCCCCCTTCCCTACTGCCCTTGTCCATCTCTTGCTTCCTGTTGCCTTCTCTGTCCTTCTGGGTTTCTCTGTAGCTCAGACTTTCTCTCTGCGTGGTGTGTGCATGGCTGTGTGTATATGTGGTGTGTGTGTGCACGAGTGCATGGCTGTGTGTGCATGTATGTGCATGCCTGTGTGTGTTGCTGTGTGTGCACGCGTGGTGTGTGACTTTGTGTCTCTGTATACTGTATGTGGCTGTGTATGCGTGTGGTGTTTATGTGTGTGTGGCTATGTGTGCATGTGCGGTGTGTGTGGCTGTGTCTGTCTCTGTGTGTGCTGTGTGTGTGCGGTCTTTATGTGTGTGCGTGTTGTGTGCGCATGACTGGGGCGACTGTAGTGGGGGCTGCCTCTGTGTCTCCGTGTGACTGTCTGTCCATCTGTCTGTGTCTCCCTGCTTCTCGCCACCCCCACCGCGGCGTCTGTCTCTCTTGTCGGGAGGCCAGGCTGGGGCTGAGGAGGCTGGAGGGATGAGATCATGCAGCGCCAGGAGAGGTGCTTTGTCAGGAGGGCTGGCGGTGAGCCGGCTGTGCGCGCGTGTTGGTGGCTGCGGGGCAGACGCTCAGGCCCGGGGCAGCGCAGGGCGGCGGCGTGTGTGCCGCATGTGTGTGCGGAGCTGGGGACTGCTGGGGAGAGCACGCACGGAGGCGAGCGCAGCCAGATGCTGCAGCGAGCAGCCAGGCAGGCGGCTCCACGTGGGCCCCCGGGTACCCAGCCCCCAGCCCTTTGTTCTGGCGCAGCCTTTAGCCTCTGTGTGCGCACGCGGAGCAGCGCGCGCTTGCAGCCGGGAGGCTCCTGGGGGGCGGGGCGGTAGGTCACCTGCCCGGCTGCACCTTGCTGCCTCCCCGTCCTCCCCGCCCCCACCGGCACCGCCTGCCAGCCCTCAGCGACTTGGCAGCCGGTGCTGAAATGTCAGCCTCCACGGCACCGAGCGTCCCACGCCTGCTGGCTACGTGGGCGCCCAGAACCAGACAGTCGCCATGTCCCAGGTCCCCAAGAGCCCTCTGCAGGCCTCAGCGACTGTCCACGCTTGAATAAGTCTGTCGCCTCAGCTGACCCCTGTGAGCAGCCAACTGCTTGTTCAAATAGTAGAATAGGGAAATGTCAGAAGGAAGGGAGGGGACGGGAAACCCAGGGCCCAGAGAAGGGGAGGACCTAGCCCAAGTCACAGGAGGCAGGGGCAGAGTCCAGAGGAGAGCCCTGGGTGTCTTTCCTAGCCCACGTCCTGTCTCCCCGAGGCAGGGCGGTAACGGCTCTGGGCTGTCATCCTCTGTTATTGGCAGAGTCGAAACGCAGAGAGGGCAGCAGTTACGGGGAGCACCAGGGGCGTCCCAGGGGTATCCTGAGAGAGACAACCAGCAGGCATTTGGAGAAGAGACCATAGTACTCTGGGAGAGGTCAGGGCTGGAAGAGGCAGCCCCTGAAACACCAGGAAGAGACCAGCTTTCCTTAGGGATGCGTGCAGGGTGGCTATCAGTCAGAGCGTACAGACTGGTCACCTGTGGGGCTGGTTGTGGTCTGCAAACATAGGCGGTCAGACCGAATGGGAACCTTGGACCCGCACCCCCACCACTGACTAGGTGGTGGCTGTCACTGGTAGGAGTGCTGTGCTCTGCCCCTGCCCAGTCCCTTCCCTCCCTACTGTCTTACAGCCGGTGCATTTCCCACAGTTGGAAACCAGCCAGGTCCTGTGGACGTAAACGATTCTGACCTCTGTTCTAAGCACACCCTCATATCCCAACACAGCAGCCTGAGCCCCAGGACCAGGAGTAGAAACCGAAGCAAAGTGAATAGCTTGCTTTGTGTCCCCAAACATCTGCTTGGTCTGGTTTCCTTGATGTGCTGACAGCACCCAGAGGAGCCGACAGCCATGGGGCATGTCACCAGATCACAGGAGGGGGACTGAGACATGGCCTGGGGCCCCAGCCAGCCTAGGAGGCGAATATCAGGAGTGTGAGGGGGCCCCTGCCTTGCCCCTCCCTTTCTGTGGTCTGTGGTCCATGAAGGAGGGGCCTGGGCGAGGCCAGGTCCTTCACTGGAGCTCTCAATCCCAGGGGGCTTCTACAGCAACTTGTGCTGCAGCCCCAGGGCTCAGAGAAAAACCCTGACCCCGGGGACCCTGGAGTGACTGTCCCACCATTGTTAGAGAATTGGGATGGGATACCAGTGCCAGAGGTCAGCCAGTGACTTTCACCTCTTCTACCCAGGACTCCTTAAGCCAGGGGAGGGCAGGTCAAAAACCAGTTTCCCCGCTGTCTTGGAAAGCAACCCTTTACCTCCGCCTGGCTGAATGGGGGGCTCTCAGACCCCCATGGTGATGGGCCATTCCTGGTCTCTCGGTGCCTGGTTTATCTCTCTACCTTCACGCCTCCCCCATGGCTTCTCTCCACACCTCCTGCCTCTACCCACCCCAGAGCATGCAGTCGTCCTCCCTCACAAGGGAGGACAAATGGCCTCATTCAGGGACACCCTGTCAGAGCTGTCTCTCTAAGATGAAGCTGTGAGCAGCTCTGCGTGGAAAAACGGCTCAAGGCTGCCCGGTGAGCAGGCAGGATTGGTGGGTGCAAATTGCAGGGGATTTGTTAATGGCTGCCAGCTCCCCCAGAGACAGCAGGCAGGCAGGCAGGCCCTTGCCCTTGAAATGCCAGACTGCCCGCAGGCTGGGGCACCTTTTCAAGGCCAGGACAGACTTCCTTCTGGACACCAGCACCAACCATCACATCTGAGCTCAGCAGAGGTGGGTGTATGGGAGGGACTTGGCTTCCTTCCTCCTGCTGGGGTGTCTCCACCGCTCCGGGTCTGGTCCCCCTAGAAAGGGCTGTGGATTTCATCACCAGGCCCCTGGGAAACAACTGCTGAGTGGACAAAACCTGTTCATGCACTTGCCTCCTGCCAATTCACTGCTGTGGGAGAGGCCACTGGGGCGCTTATCAGCATGCCCATTTATGGGGGCGGAAACTGAGGCTATGAGAGAACAGACAGACCCGGGTCACATGGCTTTCAGTGCTGGAAGCAGGAGTTGCTGCCAGGACAGCCAGATCTGGAGCACAGGGCACCGCCCCTCTTCTGAGTGACCCTGAGTGAGCTGGCCCCACTCTGCTCTTGGAGCAAAGGGACAGTGGGAGGAGCCCACATGACAGGGTTTGTGGACACAGTGTTCCCAGGCTAAGGAATTGGGGGAGGGGCGGTTGTGATGGTCCCTTGGGTGCCAGGAGTGGACAGTGGGGAGGGGCAGTGCCACACCAAGAATGAGAGAGGACAGATGTGGAACAGCTCCTAGCCCCAGGAAAAGCAGTTGAGTATTTCAGTGGCCACTCTGGTCTTTAAAAATAAGGTCTCCTAAAAATCATTACTATGCTTACAATATAACATTAATTTTTTAGAAGGGTGACAAAATGGTATATTCCGTATGATCTCAAATGGGTGCAAAAACAAAATGTACTTGTACTTAGGCACAGAAAACATAAGGGAATGTACCAAAATGTCAGCTTATAAATAATGGGTCTGTCTGGATGGGGGTGCATGTGTGACACTTTCATTTCCCACATTTTCCTCAGGGGCCATGCAGTCTGTTTTTAAGCAGAAGTAGTGATAGTTACTTTGGGTTTCTTCAGAGTTTGCTTGGAGTTGGCAGGTGTGGGTGAGAATAGAGAGCCCTTGTCTCCTGTCTGGCTCAGCAGTTTCCCTGGCACAGCCCTCTCTCATTCCCCAAGAGCCCCAGGGGACAGGCCTCTGCTTGTCAGGAGGCCACTCTTCCTGTCTCCCTCTCATCTTCAGGATTAGCTCATCACCAGGCCCCCGCAGAGCCAGGGTGTGCAAGGACAGGGCTCCCTGAGGCCCAGCCAGTGCCAAAGGACCAGGGTGTCAGCCCACGGTGCTGGGGGAAGTGTCTGGGGGGACCTCAACAGGCGGTGCAGAACCCTCTCAAAATGGGCCTGCTTCTCTTACTTGGACCCTCAGCAGACCCTGAGGCCCAGCCAGTGCCAAAGGACCAGGGTGTCAGCCCACGGTGCTGGGGGAAGTGTCTGGGGGGACATCAACAGGCGGTGCAGAACCCTCTCAAAATGGGCCTGCTTCTCTTACTTGGACCCTCAGCAGCCGCAGTCTAAAGCCCTAGCTGGGAATCCATGTCCCTGGCCACCTGACTGGGATAGGGGTCTGCAAAGTGGAGAGGTTGATGAGGCATATGGCAGGGGAAGGCCAGGCTGCTGGAGGCCCCTCCTCCCGATGCTGTGTGTCTGAGTTTGGGCTCCCCCAGCTGCAGACCCTGCAGTGAAGACTCCAGTGCAAGTCATTTCTTTAGGATCCCAGAAAACACTGATAGAGAAGTGGGAAAATGAGTAGGGGAAGGAAGGCAATGAAAACTGTTATTAAGCAGGTCACCTGCTGTGGGCACCTGGGGCTCAGTCCTGCTGGGGAACTCTGGCAGACAGCATGGAATGTGCCACTTGTCTGCCTGAGAGGTGAGGAGGGGCAGGTATTTTGTTTTTTGGGTTTTTTTTTTTTTTTTTTTTTTTTTCTTTTTCGTGGCCG
>NW_007735072.1:30697-73949 GCF_000696425.1 Galeopterus variegatus
CTGGCGGACCGCATGGAATTTGCCCCTTGTTTTCCCGGGGGGGGGGGGGGGGGGGGTTTTTTTTTTTTTTGGTTTTTTTTTTTTTTTTTTTTTTTGTCTTTTTCGTGGCCGGTAAGGGGATTGCAACCCTTGGTGTGGTGTCGCCCGCACCGTGCTCAGCCAGTGAGTGCACCAGTCATCCCTATATAAGATCCGAACCCGCGGCGGGAGCGCTGCTGCGCTCCCAGCGCCATGCTCTCCCGAGTGCGCCACGGGCTCGGCCCGAGGAGCAGGTATTTATTCACCACCTCTCAGCCATTAGTAGCTGAGGGCTGCTTGGAGTGGGGGTGGGGGTGGACAGGCCCCTCCAGCACTCGACTTAGCCTCGACCTAGCTCAAGGGCTAAAAACAGCTTGCAGAGTCGTGGTGGACACAACCAGCCCAGGGTGTGCAGGTGAGGGACCACAGCGCCTGTCACGCATGACGCTTTCCAGATTTCGGTCTGCAGCACCCCACCCTCATCATCCCTGCCCTATTCCAGTCCTGCTCATATTGTGATTCTTAATATTTTTACTCACTTATTTTGACTTTGACATGGGAATTTTAAAAGGAAGTTCTATATCGCTACTATAACTGACAGACCAGTCTCCCTTGCCAGATTAACACACACTGTCAAAATAAAGACAACAGAGACCATGTCCTGTCTCTGAGTTTAGCTCCAGGGGACTTCTCAGTGGCAATGGCTGCAGCCTGGGCCAGTTCTCTGCCAGTTAAAAAGGGAGGTGAGGGGGTTTAAGAAATGGTTAAAGACTGATAACCACCAGTGAGGCTCTCCTCTTAGAAATAACAACATCCCAACAACGAGAAGACAGCTGATGTGGTTTTCTCACTGGCATCCATGACCACCTAGGCCATCTTGAGGGCTATGTCACCTAGTCCACACTTGAGGATGCTCTCGTCCACGAGACGGTCCAGATGGGGACTTCGGGGGAGGCTGTGCCCTGCCCAGCATCGATTTCTCCCGCCGTCTAGTGCTTCTGTACCGTTTCTCTGTCTTCACAGATACAGATAGAATAATGAGGTCAAGGGTGTGCACTGGCTCTCAAAATAAAAAAATCTAAACAGGAATTTTAAGGGCAAGGAATGATTAGCTTCTTACGCCAGGCCCGCCCCACGCTAAGTGCAGCTCCTGCAAACACATAAATGCAACGCACTCAGTCCCTGCTCTCATGGGTTGAAATAAACGAATGCTCCCATTCTGTGGGCGAGAGACAGCAGTGATTTCATCTCACACAACACAGCCTTTACCCGGCCTTCCATGTCCAGCCCTGTGAATCCTCAAGGCAGGCTTATTCCCATTTTAAGGGAGATTCTGAGGCTCTGAGCACTGGAGCAGAAGTGAGACCAGAGGTCTGGCCAGGCCACCCCTTCTTCTCTGCAGGTTTCCAGGCACCCGATGGTGCCCCTGAGGAGCTGGAACAGCCTCCCTGGAGAGTGAGGGCCACAGGGTTATTGCCCTACAGGCACCACAGTTGTCACCATGCAGGCAATATTGGCTTTCTGAGCCTTCCTGCATCTGCCTCCAGCCACCCACCGAAAGGTACATCCAGGACAGAGGTCCTGCCGAAACAATCCCTGCCCCCACCGCCCCAGGGTGCCCTGAGGATGCTGTGGCTGCCCGAGGAGTTAATAAAGCCATCGGCAGCAATTAATTCTGCAGAGGAAAGAGCCAGGTAAGAGGATTAAGGAAGCCAGAGCTTTGGTTTTAAGATGGAGCTTAACATTCTCGCCCCCAGAGGAGGGATTTCAGGGGATTCAAGGGTGTGAGAGTGAAATGGAGCAGGGACTTGGCAGAAAGCAGGCGAGTTGGTTATGGAACTTTTCGAGCAAGCATTGCAAGCCACAACCTTGTAAATACCTTCTGGGTTAGACAGACAGACAGGAATTAACGATGGTTTGGTTATCATCAGTCTTGCCTGTAAGGCATCCAGGGCCAGGGCAGGTCGGGGAAGGGCATCTGGATTAGGAAAAAATCTGACTACCAGCCCCTTTCAGTCATGACACAGCAAACATTGCTCAGCGTTTTCTCTGTACTATAGGCACTGTATTGAGCGTCCACAAACTCACTTATCCCACGTGATGATCTCAGGTACTGACATCTACCCCACTTTATGAGGAAACTGAGGCTTAGAAAGATTGAGTAATTTGACCAAGGTTCCCTGGCTAAAAAGAGCCAGAATTGTGATTCAAACAAGAATATCTGACCCCGAAGCCATCAGCTGCCCCCTGCTCTCTATGAACAGGTTGAAATGAAGTCTTGGGAAGACATAATAATGGCTCAAGAGAACTGTCAAGATCACCTGAACTGCCTGCAGGTGGAGGTATTAAGTGTTTGACAGTGATTTGTCCCTTGCTGGTAGGTTAAACCCCTTCCCATCTTAGAGCTCATTCAACACTCATGGCTCCATGGATGTTGAGTAGCAGGGAGCCTGACCCCAGGGCCCATTTGGCACACAGTGACAGGGAGGAATGCCCTGGCCAACAGACCCCTGCCCTCGCCCTACGTGGGCTGCCCAGGTCAGTATGCAAAGCAGAGTTAGGACTTGGGATGGCGGGGCAGGCCCTCCTCACCTCCACTCTTGCAATGTCCCTCCAGTCATGGCCAACTAGCTTCTGGGATAGGGCTGGTCTCAAGGCATGTAGAACCTAGAGCTGGAAACCAGAGTTGGGGGCAGCCTAGGGCAGGGGGTCCAAGCTCAGGCTTCAGGATCAGGCTGACATGGTCTGGGCCCAGCTCCACCACTTCCATGCTATAGGTTACTCTGGCCTTGTCTCCCAGCCTCTCATAAAATGATGGGTACAAAGTATAGGAAACAAGCTGTCATCTCATAAGGGCTCTGGCCATAATAGTTCTGATTATTAAGTACCGCTTTGCAGTCCAAGCTCTGAAACCTATATTCTGTGTGACTTTATTCAAATCACTTCACTTCTCTAAGCTTTGGGTCCAGCAGATCTAGAATCCAGGTCTCCTGGCTGCAGTAGCAGCAATTCTGTTTCTGTGGCAACCCAGCTGTCTCTCAAGAGACCATCTGGATCGCGTCACCCTGGCAAGGTGCTGCCCAGGCAACCAGGTGTTTGTGTTTTGCAGTGGAAGCTCTGCAAGGTGATAATTCCCCTCACTGGGGACAGGGTGGTGGCCGGGCAGGTGGCTGGAAGGAAGCAGAGCCATGTTGGCTGTGCCAGCTGGGCCCAAAGAGAACCCAGAGCTTAGGAACTCTGGCCAGTGGCTTTCCTTGAATAGTTATTAACAGATGCTTCATTATGTTCCTAGGAACATTTCCTGGCTTGTTGGGGCTGGCCCGGTGGGAAGCATTGCCTGGGGCTGGACTCCTGTAGGGAATTCCAAAGGACCCAGTCTCACCTGTTTGGGATGAAGAGATACTATTGTCTCTGGCAGGAAACAGGAATTACTGGGGGGAAAAATTAGGAGTCTGCATTTCAAACAGCCACATAATTATTATGACAGCAGAAACTCAGCATGAAGGATAAGCTAAATTCACCCCTAAATTCAACATAAGTGCACGGGTACCTATTATCTGCAGACTTAGTGATTGGCACTTAGGTAACCCTAGAGATTGTCTGTACCCTCAAGGAGCTCAGAGACCCAGACTGGGCAGGGACATCCTTAGGAAAAAAACAGTGTCAAGAGACCTGCACCCCATAGAAGGGTGGGGAAGCTGAGAGGGGAGAGTGTGAAGCCCCTGGAGCCAGCCACTTCCAGCAGGAAGTTTCCTAGACTGGTTTGGAGCAATGAGGACAGTTCAGAGATAGCCATCTGCCATCACTTTGCATAGGTGAGCCCCTGACTCTTACAACAGCCCACAGAAGAGAGCTCCTGTACTGTCCCGACCAGCGGGATATTCAACGCAGACCCTGGAGGGGGGAGTGGGAATTGGATGGGACAAGAGACAGGAGAAATGGAGACAAGACAGTATTCTGATCAAGTCTCGTTTATTAGCCAGAAGGTCACAGCTTATCTAGCCAGCAGGAGGGAATCAGCAGATAAGGAAGTATGCAGATGTTTTCCGGGAAAAACTACAGGGCAAGTTGCAAAGTAACCCACACCCATAGTGCACCGGCAAGCGGGAGAGATGGAAGACAACAGCAAACAAGGCTCTGAGGCCTCGAGGCAATAGCCGGGCTGTATGGCTCCAGACAGGCAGGCTCTTAGGAAACAGCCGGGCTCTATGGCTCCGGACACTGTACCCCTTTTCTAGCAAGCGGGAGAGATGGAAAACAACAGCAAACAAGGCTCTGAGGCCTCGAGGCAATAGCCGGGCTGTATGGCTCCGGACAGGCAGGCTCTTAGGAAACAGCCGGGCTCTATGGCTCCGGACACTGTACCCCTTTTCTAGGTGAGGAAAGTGAGGTTCTATGCCCAGGGTCATACAACTGGGAAGGGCTGGGCCAAGATCAGAACTGGATTGGTGTACTCCATGGGGGGTGCTGCCCTCCTAGGTGGGTTGCCAGGGGGAGGCTCCATTTTCTGGAAGCCTGAGGCCTCTTTCTGAGCTGGGTAAAAAGTGTTCTCTGCTTCTCTGTCCTTCTGTCTCTTTCTATCTCTTCCTCTCTCTCACTTCCCCCTTCCTGTCTTCCACTCTGTTCCTGTCTCCTTTCTCCTTCTCTCCCTCTCTCCCCTTCCTGCTCTCCTTCATTTCCTTTGTCTGTCCCTTTTCCCTGTGGGACTGCAGCTCCATGCACCACTGTTCCCACTGGCTGCTGCTCAGCTCTGCCCAGGAGCAACCTGCAGGCTCCTGCTGCAGGCTCTTGCTGCAGGCCCCATGACTGCTGTCTGCAGACTCACTGTCCTGGGGGCCATGCTCCCAGAAATGCCTGCTGTTGTTCATCTCTGCCCTCCCGAGCACTTCCACTGAGGAAGTGACATAATTGCATATATTCCCGTTTCCTCCAGGCTCGGTGTGGTCTTGAGCCCACTGTCAGATGTGCACCCCAGATGTTTAAAATCACTTCCTCCCAATTAAGCGTCTGCAGGGAGGCCGGGGGTCGAGGGGCCTGCCTGTATGCAGGGCCCACGTCTGTGCAAACAGGGCTTGGAAGAGAGGAAATAGGAACTCACCCTCCCCCTGCACAGACCGTGGGAAATTGGTGCACTGTTGAATTCCGTGGGGGAGCCGAGAAAGTGCAGCGGAGAAGCCCTGGGCACCTGGTCGTACGCCGGTGTGGAATCGTATGGAAGGGCGGGCGCATCAGTGATCTCCAGGGCTCTTCAATTGCCCAGCCCTTGGGGATAAGGCTTCTGTTTGGGCACCTGGTCGTACGCCTGTGGAATCGTATGGAAGGACGGGCGCATCAGTGATCTCCAGGGCTCTTCAATTGCCCAGCCCTTGGGGATAAGGCTTCTGTCAGGGTCTCCTCCCACCCCACATGGAAAGAGAACTGTGGGAGGAGAAACACAAAAGAGGAGGAAAAGGCACTGCCCTTCTAAAGAAAGAGGGCACGGGGGTCCTGGTCCAGGTCTCCTCTGAGGGCACTGATGCCCTGGTTGGGCCAAGGCTAGCTTTTGGGGTCCTGGTCCCAGGCCTCCTCCTTGGATGGCAAGGGCCACCTTAGCTCGGCATCAGGCGCACATGTCCACACAGCCAGGCAGATGATATAAAGATGGCTGGAGATTCAGACGTGGGTCTAGGGGTTCAGAGTGCCCAGTGGGGCAGCTGCTGTGCAGGAGGCCACCTGAGGCCATTCACGACACAGGCTCAGAACTGCCAAAGCTTCTGATTTGGTGAGAAATCTGGTGTTTTTAATTTTGTCAGGCACCTCTTATGTAAGACCCTGTGCTGACCGGTTCAGTGTGGCTGAGGGCTGGCTTTTGGGTGGCTGGTGGAGGCACTGGACTTAAATCGTTTGAGGAACAAGTTAGGGACAGATGAATCCACGACTGATGTGAGGAGTAGAATCTCATAGAGGTTGGACACCCTAGGTTTGCCTCCTGCTCTTCTGCTTTTGAGCTGTGTGGCTTTAGGGAACTGGCCTAACCTTTCTGATCCTTAGCCGTGGCATCGAGAAATGGGGCTAAGCATACCTCCCTCTCAGGATTGCTGTGTTGAGGATTAAATGGCATGATGTAGGGGAAAGCTGTGCCCTGCATGTGGTGAAAACTCTGTATTTGTTTGCCACATCCTAGTGGCTGAGACAGAAAAGTGGGTGGATACTACCCCTGTCCCCCAGAAAAAAATCTCTCATGGGAGGAAGAAGGCTGGGATGGGAGAAAGATACCATATGTTAGACAGGAAAGGGGAAGCAGGACAGTGCCTTTTTGGAGATCACAAGGTATGTGATAAGTCTTCAGTGTAAGCAGTATCAGTAGTAGTAGTGTATTACTGTTACTCTCCGACTTGAATGTCAGAGTGCAGAGGGCTTTTCAGGATCACCTGGCCCAACCCCCTGTTTTTGTCTGAGAAGAGACTGGCAGAGAGGGGATGCAGTCTTCCCAGCGGCATCCGTCATCAAACCAGGGGCGGGCAGCAGGATACGAACTTATCGCTAATGCTCTTTCCTTTGCTACTAGTAGTCCTAGGACTGTTACTGCCACTACAGCTGCTATTTCTACTTCTGCTACTGCTCTTACTAGCACTACCCTATTACTTTGAATACTACGATTATTCTCCTACTACACCTACTGATCGATTAAGGAGTTAATGTTGAGTCCTCACCAGGTTCTAGACGCTGGGCAAAATGCTGCACATACATCCTCTCCTTTCATCTTTATGAATATATTAAGAAGAAACGGAGGCTCAGAGAGGTTAATTACTTGCTCAAGGCCACCCAACGGGCAAGTGGTAGGGCTGGAATTCAGGCCAGGCCCAGCACATGTGGGCACCAGGTCAGACTGCCTCCCAGGAAGCAGGACGCCTGACCAGGGCCCAGGTGCATGGAGGCCAGGAGGCGGCCCCGGAGCAGCACTGCCTTTGTGGAGGGGTCTGATCGTCTCCAGCCTGCCTCATTTCACCGGACCTGAAGTTCCACTGTTCAACTGATTTTCTGTGGATTAAAACACTTGTCTCTTTGTAAATTAGCCTCGTTCAGTAACTTTGACATTTGACCATAGCAGGGTGAGGGGCAGTGAGGCCAGGTCCTAGACTCAGGCGGTTTTGACTCTCTTTGCAAGCTGTTGACCGTGGGCTGTCCCTTCACCTCCTGATGGTGAGCTCTTGTATCTAAAGTCCCCAGCTCAGGACCTTGCAAGGAGTCCTCCCAGCAAGGAGGTCAGTAAAGCAAAGACAGGAGATGTCTGTCCTGTAGCATCACTCCAGCCCCCTCTGACCCCGAGGGACACCTGGCACAGCCTGAGTGAGGTACAATACCTCTTGTGGATGAGGTACCCACCTCCAAGCCCCAGGTCAACAATGGCAGGAAACCAACAGTGTCTGGAGACCCAGAACTCAGAGTCGGTAGTTGTGCAGCCATTCATTCAGCAAGCATTTATCAGCATCACTGTGTCCCACACCCTGTGCTGGGCGCCTGGACATAGTGTAAGTGAGGGGGACATGGTCTTTGCCCTCCAGGAGCTCGAAGCTTGATGGGGAGGACGGACTTGGAAGAAACACCCCTCAAAGATGTAATCATCACTGTATTGCTTCTAGGACAGACAGTGGACAGGGCCTCGAGGCCAGGAGCTCAGGGAAGGCTTTCTGGAGGAAAAGGACAAAGCTGCCCAGAGAAGGGGACAGAAAAGGGCATTCCAGGCAGGGCCAAGAGCATGTGCAAAGGTCCAGATGCAGAAGGAATGTAGGTTCAAATTCTCTACTTCTGACTTGGTGTCCCTGTGCAAGATAAGTCACTCTCACCCTCAGTTTTCTTGTCGGTAGAATGGGAACAGTGCCACCTGCCCCTGGGTTTCCAAGCATCTGAGAGGTTAAGGGGTATGAAGGTGCTGGTGCCTAGTGCTGGTTCCAGGAATGCCTGGGGAATCTGGAGGCTGCCTCCTGGCTCCTGGCTTCCAACCACCCCCGCCACTGAGGCCTCTGTCAGTACTGGTTGTTCCTCAGTGCAGTTAGGTAATTAGGCCAAATTCAATTACACACCACACTCCCAGGTCTGTCTGGGGCCCAAGAGGGGGGTGTGGGCTCCCCTTTCTGCAGGGGAGCAGCAGGAGCACTGGCTGGTTCCCAAGGCTGTGCCTTCCTCCCATGCATCCTAGAACACTGCCTGCAGTATACATGGGGAAACCGAGGCAGGGGAGAGGCAGTGTTGCTTGGCCCCTGGCTAAGTCCACTTGGGCTGCTATAACAAAATACATTAGACTGGCAATTTATAAACAACAGTAATTTATTGCTTATAGTTCTGGAGGCAAGATCAAGGCACCAACAGGTACACTGTCTGATGAGGGCCAGTTGCTCATTCTCACACGGCAGAAGGGGAAGAAGGGTTCCCTCAGGCCTCTTCTATAAGGACACTAATCCTATTCATGAGGGTGGGGCTCTCATGACCTTATAGCCTCCCAGAGGCCCCACCTCTTAATACCATCACGTTGGGAATTAGATTTCAACACATAAATTTTGGAGAGACACAAGCATTCAGACCATAGCAGCCCCAAGCCATAGCATCCTCAGGGCTGAGATGCTCAGGGCTGATTTTTTTTTCCTCCTTGAGAGCCCCAACCCAGGCTACTGGCCGGGGCTTGCCCTCCTTTTCAATTTCATCAGGGGAGTCCTGGCTCTTCATCCTTCTAGAAAAACCCAAAGACTGGTGAGTGGGTGTGTGGGTGGGAGGCTCAGCTTTGCTGCCACCCCTGGGTTTGTAGCAGTGTCCCCTCTCAGCTGCAGGCTGGCACCCAGCTGCTGCCCGGCACCCAGCTGCTGCCCAACACTTTGATTGGCATGTGAGTCTTTGGGGAGAGCAGTGCCTCCAGTGAAGTTGGCCAAACCAGGTTTATATATTTCTTGAAAGGACTTGCCAGAGGCATCAGACAAAAGCAAACCAGGCCAAATGCAGCAAAAGGGTCCTCCTGGAGACCAGGCATGACACTTCCATGATTCAAGCCTTGAATGCCAATCTAAGAAGTTTGAACTTGAACTTGATCCTGACAGCTATGGGGAGGGGGGAGCAGAGAAGGTTTTAGACCTTTAGAGTGATGTGGTCAGATTTACCTTTTAGAAAAGCCTCAGCAGGTATGGCTGGCTGGTTGACTCAGTTGGTTAGAGCACGGTGTTATAACACCAGAGTCAAAGAGTTAGGATCCCTGTACCAGCCAGCCACCAAAAAATAAAAAGAAAAAGAAAGAAAGCCTCAGCAGGTAAAGGAGGGACTTGGGGGCTAGAGGCAAAGAAGACAGTTTGGAGGCAGGTGCAGTGCACTTGCTGGGACAGGAGTCTGCTGGGGTGGAAGTGTGCCATGTGTGGAGGGAGAAGAATAGACGGTGACTCTCCAGCAATGCTGGTGCCCTGCCCTGGGCCACCTACGGGCTGTGCCTTGGGAGCTACACTGGTGACATGGGGTTGTTTTATGCTTGACTCTTGCGTTACTGGTTCTGAAGATGGTACGCGGCAACTTTCAGGAGGAAACAGTCTTTGGATTTATTGAATTCCAAAATGAAAGTGGTTTTATGGGGTTTTTCTTCTAATCACAAAAATAATCTATACTACTTATAGGACAATCAAGGAATACAGAAAATTATAAGGAAAGTAGAGAATAGCTGAAATCCCACCACCATGGGATAATAACTTGGTGAATATTCACTAGTCATTCAACAAATATTTATTGATCACCTACTGTGTGCCAGATACAAAACCACCAGTGATATGGCAGTGAACAAAACAGACAAAGTCCCTGCCTTTATGGAGCTCATATTCTACCAAAAATTATACATTTATGGATAAGCTGCAAATAAATATACCAGAACAGAACCGGTGGGTCTGCTACTTTGGAAGCAGCTTCTTTGCCTTAACAGAATTATGTCTATTGTAGGCCTCTTTCCTGGCCCATCTATGTGACCCACTCCAGCCTTTACAGGGAATGAGTAGTGTCAGCTCAATAGCGACACTTCTTCATGGGGCTTACCCAGCCAGACTTGGGGAGGCTTGTACCCCCAGCAGCAAACAGAGGTACAGCATCTGCACTAGATGTCTTTCTGGGTGGGGAAGCTGGGGCCCAGAGAGGGACAGTGACTTGCATCTGGTCACACAGCAACCCCCCACCTCTCTCTTCAGGCAGCATCTGTCTCAGCTGGGGACTTGGCCTCCCGGGCCAAGGAGTATTCTGTTGTGCCAAGCTCAGCTCTGTCGATCCTGATTTCAACATCAGGCCTCCCACTCCTTGCCCTGCCTTGGCGGCCACTGTTGGATTTTCCCCAGACACATTCCTACGTGGCCTGTCTGCTCATGTCCAGAGCCCCCGGAGGTGCGGGACATCTGGGATCACACTGGGAAGTGAAGGAAGCTGCTGCATCCCCTGGACGGCTGTGGGTCAGGGACAAGGGGCTCGGAGGGAGCAGGCACCTAGAGAACCTCCTCTCACATAGCACGGTCAGGAAAGGAGGGAGGGGAGGCAGCACCAGGTGAGGAAGGATTCCTGGCAGACTTTCCTGGGCTTGGGGGGTTCATCAAATTGCTCTCTAGCCGCCCAGAACACACTGAGGTGCTTGGGCATGCTTCTCCACCACCTCTCCTCTCCTCTGACCTATCCCAGCACCCAGAACCAGGAAGGGGGGAGGCCACAAGCCCACCAGCGTGGGATCTCCTCTGCTGCTGTCCACCCTCGGCTTACATGCTCAGGTGACAAGGGGCTCAGTGCCAGCCCTGGGAAGCCCCAACTATCAGAAACATCTTTCTCCTTTTGAGCCCAAATCCGATGGCCCCATCCATCCTCTTGATGTTTGTGACTCCCACAGTGGATGAGGAGGAAAGGACCAGAGTCAGGTCCCCAACCTCCCTGTGAGCAGGAGGAACAGAGTGGGTGGATCTTCCCTATTCGAATCCCACCAGTTCACACTCCAGATCCCCCACTGTGCCAGGAAAAAGAGGCAGAGGGTGAGCAAGAGCACTTTGGAAGAGGAAGCCTCGCGCCTGCCTAGCATGCAGTTTGGAGAGCATGACCTTGATACTGCCGTGGCAGGAACACAGCACTGAGAGAGATAAGTTGAGGCCCTGGAATGAGAAAGGAGTGTCCTGAGTTCTAGTCCTGGCTCGGCCCTCACCCACTCTTAGAGCCTCAGTTTCCTCACTTGAAAGGTGCAATAAGGACCTCTTTACTCCCCTGCTGAGTGAGCTGGTGATTCCACATGGGCAAGTAGTGGCTCTGTCTGGAAAGGGCCTGGACTTAATAGGCCACAGAAGGTTTGGGGGCATACTGGGTCAGATGTTTGGTGGAGCAGCCCGGGCCGGAGTGCATGTGTGGCTGCAAACCCTTTGCCTACCTGAGCCTCACTTTCTTCCTCTACGAAGTGGACAACATCCTCCTGGCTGCCTTGTGAGGCTATGTCTGGGAAGCACCAGGAGTAGAATTCAGCTGCCCCAGCCCAGACGGGGAGGTGAGCAGCGCAGCCAGGCAGACAGACAGCTCCAGGAGGAAGGCAAATTGCATTTCCAACTGCAGGGAGCTTATGTCAGTCCAACCCTGGGGCCTTCCGGAAGCCCCCTGTCAAAGCTGCGTCCTGGGAGAAGCAATAAAACCCTAGGACTGCTGAGGCACTGACATTCGAGCTGCTTTTGCTGTCCCTTCCCTTCAAAGGCAACTCCAGAAATCACTGGGAAGAGATTCATTAGAGGCCTGGGTGGCGTGCTCCCCACCACCTCCGACAGCCCCTTTGTTAGCCAGCCAGAGCTTCCTGTCTGAACAGGCTGCCTCCCCCTGAGAAACAACCCGTGTTCTTCCAAGCAGCGGGCTGGGGACCTGGTCTCCAGGCAGACAGGAAGGGGCAGCAGGGCTACCACAGACCCTTGGAGTTGTGATTATTTACTGTCCATCCATTCATTCATTCTTGGATTCACTCATTCACCCAGGCAGCTGGTCCTTGTTTCATTCTGATAGCAAATATTTATCAAGCATCTGTCTGGCTTATTTTAGATACTATCACTATAACATGTACAAAGCAGACAAAAGTCCCAGTTGTCATTGAGTTTGCCTTGTAGTGACGGAGACAGTGTTAAGCCAGATTAATAATTGAAATACACCAATCATAAATACTAAGGAGAAAGCTAAGTCAGGAAAGAGGTGTCAGGTCAGAAGGGGCTGCAGTTTTGGACCGCATGGCTGAGGAAGGCTTCCCTGGGCAGGTTTCACCTGAGGGGGGCCTGCAGGAGGTGGGGACTGAGCGAGGGTTACCTGGAGAAGAGCATTCCCAGCAAAGCCTCTGGTGCATTGGGTGCATTTGCAGCAAAGCGAGGGTGGAGCAGAGTAAACCAAGGGGGACTAGAAGAGGGTGAGGTCAGAGGGATGACGGGGGCCATGTCACATGAGGTCTCGTGGGTCATAAGGGCTGAGCCAGAGCAACTGGAAGAAGGGTTTAAAGCACAGGAATGATGTGCTATGACTTAGGTTTTAACAGGATCATCTGTGTATTAGTGTGCTAGGGCTACCAATAACAAGGTACCACAAATCAGGTGACTTAAACAATAGATATTTATTTTTTTGCAGTTCTAGAGACCAGAAGAAGAGATCAAGGTGCCGGTAGGGCCAAGCGCCGTCTGAAGGCCCTGGGGAAGGATCTCCTCCAGGCCTCTGTCCTAGCTTCTGTAGTTCCTTGGCTTGTGGCAGCACAAGTACTCCAGTCTTTCTCCTTGTGTGCACGTCAGTCTCTGTCTGTTCCCCTTTTTATAAGGATGCTAATCATATTGGATGAGAGACCAGCTGAATGACCTCATCTTAACTTGCTCATCTGCAAAGGCTCTGTTTCCAAATAAGGTCACATTTCACAGGTACTAGGGGTTCGGGCTTCACCACCTTTGGGGGAACACTGTTTACCCCATAACACCGTGGCTTCTCAACCTATCTAGATTTATTGATGTTATCTCCTTTGGTCTTCCCTAGGACCTGGTGTTAGTTGGTCTTACCTCCATTTTACAAAGGAGGAGGCTGAGGCTTAGAAAGCCTAATTGGCTTGTCCTGGGCCACCACTAGTTAGGACTTGTTTCCTGAGCCTCAGCCTCCAAATCCAGGTGCATCCCCTCTCTCCACAGACCCTCAGTCAGCCAGGGAAGGATGGCCAGTTCCTTCCTGTCTCCACTCCAGTCCCAGGGGGCAGCTGCAGCCCCTGCCTGCCAGCCTCTCTGCCCACAAGGCACCCTGATTGGGGGCTGAGAAGTTGCAGAGGTGTCCCAATAGCATACAGCCTGGGCTGTGGCCTCCTTCCCAGCTGAGCTGGTAGAGGGACAGGTGACTTCCAAAGACTGAAACAGCCTGAATGACTATTTTGTGTCTGGTTCACTGGTACTCTCCCCCCAATCCTCTCTTCTCCTTCAGCCTGGAAAGAGGCTTTCCTGGATCCTCAATAATTTCACAATTGTAGGGCTACTCGGAGGTGCCGAGTGGAGGTGTGGGGCAGGGATTGGTATTGTTTTCAGAATGAAATGATCATAGGATTTGTGCAGAAGCCAAATGAAGACTTTTGGGAATGCAGTCTGCATCTGGGATGAGCGGCCCCGGTGGGGGATAAAGCCATGAAGGGGAGTAGGGTGCCGTGGCAGGAGATTGAGCGGCATAGAGGTCTCATTCTACACCATGCCCCCGATCCCCCTACTCAGGCAGAGCCTTGGCCAACTCAAAATGTCAGGTGAATGCTTACAAATGCTCAGATGCTAGACTTTGAAAAGAAACACACAGGGCTGGCCGGTTAGCTAAGTTGGTTAGAGTGTGGTGTTATAACATCAAGGTCAAGAGTTCATTCAGATCCCAATACTGGCCAGCTGCAAAAAAAAAAAAAAAATTGTTTTAAGTGTTTTTAAACAAAAAGAAACACACAATGAAACTATTTCAGTATATGTAATGTGGTGTGCTAAAAAGAATAGAAAACTGTTGGGGAAACACGAGTTCTGGATGGTCACCCTCCTTCTCTAGATCTTGGAGTCCCACCATGGGAATATACTGAAATGGTAATCAGTGCAGACTTTGAAGCCAGATTGCCAAGTAAGTTAAATCCTTCAGCAAGTCGCCTCTGCTACCCTCTGTACAGTGGAAATAATAAACACGCCTTATCAGAGAAGGCTGCTGGTGAGGATTGTATGTGTTAATACTTGGAAAGTGCCTGCAGCCGTGCCTGGCAACCAGCAAGCACTCAGTAACCAGGAGAGGAGAGGCCGATCCAGCATGGGGCCCCGGCTCTGTGTCCCCCGTGTGAGTAGAGTTCCAAGGTCTGGTGGGGATGCCTACGTTGGCCAGGAGCTGGACCTCAGCTGCGCCTTCCACTTCCAAGACTTTGAGTGAAGACTTGAGGAGGTTGACCGGGGTGAAGAGGAACAGAGAGGGGGCAGAGGGAATAGTGTCATCAGGCAACATGGGAGTTTGTGCCCGGACCCCTCCAAGATGGGCAGAAGCCCCAGGAGAGGGGTCTCTGGAAGGCAGTCCCCCGAGTTGATGCCCAGTGCTGCAGTTTGAGCCTCCCTTGGGCGACTTAGTGGCTCATGTGACAGATGCTCTGCGGCCAGCTCCCCCCCAGTGCACTGGGCTGTTGAGTGCCCATTCTGAGCCCCGCGCTCCCTTCCTTACATCCTGAGAAGGAGCAGTGTATTTGCAGGTGGAGAGCCCAGGCAGCTCCCAGGGCCTGAGCTCCTGCCTGTCACGTGGACACCTGCCTGGGGCCTCCCTGTCAACCTCACCCTCGGTCGTACTGCTTGAGCCGGCATGGGTGACATCTTCAAGGAGTCATCAGGATCCTTGTTCACACCTGCTGAATCAGCAAACCCTTTGTGAAGAAGACTGAGCTCTACAGCTCAGAACCCAGCACCCGAAGAACCACCTCTGGGTTCATTGTTCTGTCCCTCCCTAGTTGGAGGAGCTTGGCTTTTGTATGCAGATCCTTCCTTCTGAGTGGCCTCTTGGCCCCCAGGCGTCCCACTACACAAAGCCTTACGCCAGAGGCAATCCAGCCCAGAGCCACTTTTGACCCTTGGGTGACCTACGTCTTAGATGGCTTTGTTCTTTTTCTCCTTACTGACCTAGGCTGGGACAGGATTCAGGAGGCCCATCCATCTGTAGATGAATGAGGAGCCCTGGAGGAGGGCCCTGCTGCCCCCCAAGCTTTGCCTTAGCGGCCCCTCCCCCATAGCCCACTTGGTCCTGCAGAGGTGGGTTCCGCATGACAGGCTCCCTCAGCTGCATGAAGCATCTTCCCTCCCGGGCTCTCTAGAGCGAGCTGCTGCTGCCTTCCCCAGCCTTCCCCACTGCAGGGCCGTGATTTATTGGCAGCTCCTCCTCGCCAGGGCCCATGGCAGGAGGAGTTCAAACACCCGCAAGAAAAGCCACCCGCTATTGATCCCTGCGTCAGGCCTCCCGAGCATTCACGGGCATTCATCAAGGAGCCACAGCATGGGGGCTGCAGCTCGCCCTCTCCTTTTCCTTTCTTCTCCCTCCCAAGTCATTCCCCTGGGGCTGTGTCCCCCTTGCCGAGGTCACTCATCGGAGTGCCTGCGAGCTGCTGAGGTGGAGCGCGCCTTTGTCTGCTGCCTCTTTGCTGTAGATCCTTATCAAGGGGGTGGAGTAGCTGCTCTGGGCCCCAGGCTTTTGAGCAAACCTTTGGAAGTTGGAGAAGTGGAGTTGGAACTTGGAGCAAGTGTGGAGAATCCCTTCTGAGGCAGGGACTGGTTGGAGTACCTGTATTTCTGTAGATTCTAGGCATGTAGTACTAAAAAGAGCTTGCTAACCAAGTGGGCCAGAGAGGGGCTTGAATAGGGGATGAGCAGGCCTTGAAATTAGCATGTGAAAACCATAGCTTTGGCCAGGAGGCCTCCCGTGCTGGCTGGTGAATGGATGCTTGAAAACAATTTGTTTTCCTAATTATATAAATCTGCTAATGAAGCGTATTTACTTGAGGGGGGGGGGGTTTACCTGGGGAAAGTCTAAAGCCAGTAGTCCCAGGCCTCAGGAGCCTGAATAAGCATTACTATTTCTCTTCTCCGTTTCCACCCTGTGGCTTCTGCCAGAGTAGGTCCCTGAGACACTGGTGGGGTTGTCTTATGAAAGTTTCCTGGGACGTGCCACCAACACATAGAGGATATTTTAGGAATGAAACTGGAAGTCCCAAACGTTTGGGTCTCTGGTGACTCAGAAGGCACTAAGGGTCAGGTTGACATTGTGATCTACCATAGCACAGAACTTCTGGGAGGGGAGAATGGAGGGGTGAGGGTCTGATTATTTGAAGTCTTAGCTGGTTTGATTCTGGATAATCGAGGTTCACACCCTGACATTGTGTTAAAACCGGATTAACAGTAGAAACCAGGTTTTAGAGACATCTGTCTCAGTGTTTTCTTCTGCAACATGGGCCAAATTGTCATTTCCCATCTGTCTTCTGGGTGTCCCTGGCTGAGCAGTAGGCTTTGGAGTAAGTCCATTGACTGGGGGATCTGCAGAGGTAAAGATGAGCGAGTCTTCACCTGGCCTCTTGAGGTCCCAACCCCCCGTGGTGTTACTTGGGAGGGCAGGACCCTATCGAATGTCTCAGTGAGTAAGTGACTGTCCCCCAAGAAGCCAGAACAACCCAAAAGGAGGTGAGACTGAGCCAAGCCTGGAATTTGTCTAGAGCAGGAGGGAAGTCCTTTTTCCCCTGGCTGCCCCAGGGTTGGTCTCGCAGGAAGGGGGTGCCAATTAATCTATCGTGCAGGAAGCTAGTTCTTGTCCAGAAGGCAGCAAGTTATGAAGTATGAATTAATCCGTTTAACCAGCTCCTCGGAGGGAAAGCCCATGACAACTGCATTTCCAAATGCCATCTCCGAAAGTGATATTTCAAGTGGCAGTGGGTGGGTTTAGAGCCTGCTAACGATTTATGTCAAACAAGGAGCAAGAACATAATTTCTAGATAAGTGATTTGTCTCAGCCACTTCCAGGGCGGGCAGCAGGGCAGACAGGAAGGTTTAGGGGCCAGCCAGGGGCTCGGACTGGAAAGGGGGATGAGGTCAGAAGTGGTCAGTGTTGGCGTGGAGAGTGCATGGCAGTCCAAGACAGAGGAGATTTTTACAACGGTCCTGGCTGCCTTTCTTTGGGGGGTGAATGATGGGGCCTTGCTTACATTCCTAATTGTTGGGAGCAGTTAGGTCACCATTCAAGCAACTTTCACTGGCAGGTGGGTGGGACTGGGGGAGAGGGCTATAAAATACTGTGTCTCCTAGGGGGTGATGGAAAGTGCCCACGAGAGAGGGAGGGGCGCAGGCCCCTTGGGGTAGGGCAGCGGGTGGGCTTCCAGGGGGTAGGCAGCGGGGCTCTAAGCCTGGAGCCCTTGCGACAGACAGGCTGGAAGGAAGAGGCCGCGGCCAGCACAGGATGCAGTGTCAGGAAGGCAGCAGCTCCCGGGGCGGAGCAGGGCCGCGCGCAGCAGCCGCCCCCAGCTTCCCTCCCGCCGCCTGCTCCTGGGCACAGGAACTCCCCGAAGTCGGGGAGCCCGGGCTGTACGTGCGCGCGCTCACCCAGGCCTGGGCCCCGCGCTCGGGGAATCCCGGGGGTGTCAGGGGCCCTGTGACGGGGAAGTAAGAGGCCAGGCCGCCTACCTTCTCCGCCCTCTAGCCCGTTCCGAACATCCTTTAAACCGAGGTTGAATCTGGATGTCCCTGGCCCTGCCCGCCCCTTCTTCCCCCCGTCGAGGTCGCCTCCAGCCCCGCGCCGGCCCCCACCCCACCCCGCCTCGGACCTTCGTTTGCACGACCACTTGGGAGGGTTCGCTGGGGGCGGGAGACACCGGAGTGCTCCACCAGCAGCGCCTTCCCGGCAGCCCCCTCGGGCGACAGCGATCCGGGAGCCCCACTCGCACAAGTGTGCCTTCATTTCTCCTTGGGGCCGGGGACAGGAGGCTCCCCACGCCCTCTACCCAAGGGTGAAGTGTTGGCTCTCCAGCAGGCATTTTACAAGACTCAGTCCTCAATCGGTTCCTACAGCCAGGAAGCCTTGAGCGGCTGAGGGTCCTTAACTTCAATCTGTTCCTTTGTCAGAATGCAGCCCAGATGCTGAAAGCGCCCAGAGACCCCTGTGGGCACTGGTGATGCCACCATTGCGGCAGGGCGCCCTTTGCAGAGGTGGTGGGTGCAGAACAGACTTCTGACAAGTGTCTGTTGGGGAGCCGGCTGGAGGAGGAGAGAGAGGGGTTTGTACTAGAGGGCAGGAAGGGGCCTTTCTGGAGGAGGCTGCCACCAGGATCTTATACAAGGCTATGAAGAGAGGGTTTCTCAGAGCGCCAGGGGCTAAGGGGAGTCTGGCTGCGCTAGGTCCCCAACATGTGGTTTTGGTGTTAGTGTCTTACAAACGGTGGCACCCTGGGCATCAGATAACTCCTAATTCTTGGGTCTAACAGGAAGCCAGCTGTGGGGGAGACAGGAGAGGTCAGGCGGCACCTCCATATTTGGGCTTCAGGAGGCTGTCGTTCTTATAATGGGGCCCAGGTCCCTGTGCTGGACCATCAAACGACTGGCAGGTGGGCACTGGGCACAGCTGGTGGTTCTTCCAGCAGGGAGGTGTTGTGCAGCAGCTGACAAGGAGCTGGTACCAGAGTGCTTCTTAACAGCTCGTCCTTGAGATGGGACTACGGGGTGGGCCAGAACTCAGGCTGGGAAGTGAGTTGTAGTAAGCAAGACCACGCCACCCTGAACTCAGGGAGACCCCAGATGGTGTGTCAGACTCGGGCTCCTCCAGTTCTGGGGTTCTGTGCATTAAGCTCATCTGCCATCCACTACAGAGTGAAAGGCCCTGTCCCATGGCAGGTAGGGGGTGGGGGTGAATCTTGAGCATCACATGGCTGCTAATAAGGCTGTTTCCCCTTTCTGTGTATTAGCCAGGCAGTGACTACCCTCCAACTAGCTGGATTCAAGTCCCCTTCTGAGCTATTTTTAACCTGGACTTCCTTAGTGAGAAACCACCAAATAGCGATGCTTTGGTGAGAATCTGGGTCTTTACCGGAAGCAGCAGCCAGCACAGAGTTTGAGACTTGCTTCATGATGCTATTTCCACTCCCCTGTTCAGCCCTCCTGTCACCAAAGCCCGTCAGCTCTCGCTCTTGCCTCTCATGAGCCCCAGTTTCATATGGGAAAACTGAGGTGCCTGAGACCCAACCCTCTCCCTTCCCCCCCCATCCAATAAGGGATGCAGGAAGCCAGGCAGTAGCCCCCTGCTGGAGCAAGGCCTTGACTGTAAGCGAGTTCTTTGAAGGCAGGGGCTGTAAGTTACTCATCCCCATATATCCCAGTGCCAACCATGGTGCCTGGCAGGTGGTGAGCGCCCAGTGACTGCTGAGTGACTGCATGAGTGGGAAGCTGGTCAGGTGCTATTTCCCTGTTGGAATGGGGAGGTGGCAGGAGGATTGAAAGAGCACTTCTGGATCTAAGTCCACATCGGTTGAACACCTACTAAGCACTCAGCCCATGCTCAGCCCCAGGGAACACTAGATGAGTACCTAGTCTGGAGTCAGCCAGTCAGATTGAGAGAGGTGCTCCCGCAGTGTTCAACCAAAGTCCAGTCAGGGGGCTTCCTGAAGGGCGCTTTCTTGGGGTGTAAAGAATGGTGGAGCTAGGTCTAGGACATCCAGCATGGTAACCACCATGCTGTTTATACACTTAAATTAATTGATAGTAGAAGTTCAGTTTCTCATTTGCACTAGCCACACTTCAAGTGCTTAATAGCCACATGAGGCTAGTGGCTACCATATGGGGCAGCTCAGATTATAGAACATTTCCACAGGAGCAGAAAGTTCCATTGGACAACTCTGGCCTTGAAGGATGGTCTAGAGAGGTGTGGACACTAGCCCAGAGCCCCCTGCTATAACACTGCAGGGTGAGTACGTAAAGGGCCTTCCATTTTCTTAGCATTTCGTTGTATTGCAGCCTCCCTGGGAGGGAAGTATAGACCAGCCAGGTGCTGCTGTTTAACACAGGAGAAAGCCAAGGGTCAGTTTTGCCCGAGGTCACCCAGCGAAGGAATGGCGTGGGTCCCAGGTCTCCGACCCCTCAGCTAGCGCTGTGCCATCCAGCAGAGGTCAGCCAGGGAGTATAGGTGGGCAGCAGTCCCAGTAGCAGCCTCAGACCTCCCTGAGGACGGTCTTGGTGCAGGTAGGCGTCAGTCTCTGTGAAGTCATCCATCGATCGGGTGGGAGAGCCAGCTCGGCCTCAGTCCTCAGGAACAGAGAGTTCTGTGCTGGCAGAGCTGGAGGGAGAGTGAGAGGCTCTGGGAAAGGGAAGTGTTTACCTTGATAGATGTGACTCTGGTCCCTCGGGAGAGGCTGACTCCTCCACAGGGAAGGAACCTCCAGAGAGGGGAGTGCAGGCCCAAGCCAAGGGGGAGAAGGCTCTCTGGGCATTTGGCTGGTACCAAGTGAACCCCTTGCTCCCCACTGCCAAGGCCTGCCACCCCTCATGTCATGGGCATCAGCTGGGCCACACTTGCCCTGGCTTCCCCCAGAAACTCCGCCTTGGCCGTTCAGCTGTGGGAGGAAACTCTCCCAGGGCCTGGCAAGAAGCAGCAGCCTCAGCGGGGAGCCTGCTCAGGGAAAAACAAGGCCCCCACCCTCAAAAGCATTTCCAGCTTCTTGGGGAGCTCCTGGGACAGTAACCACAGGAGAGGAAGGACGGCCAGCCCACTGCCCAGAGAGTTGGGGAGCTCTAGGCTCACACAGCAGGGAAGACCTGGGCTGGAGCTAATGCCCTCCCACCATCCATGGCTTCTTCAGTTTCCTGCCCCAACCTGAAGTGAGTTTAGTTTTTGTCTGTGGCTTCCTCCCTGTGTCCTGAGGTGCCCACCTCCCCCAGCAACCAGCCTCACTGCAGCCTGCAGGGACCCCAGTGCACCTGAAAAGGGGGTCTTCAAGGCCCATTCAGGGGAGTTTGAGGGATGAGAGGACCTTTGGCAACACTCCCAGGATTCCAGTCCTCTTGAGTGAGGAAATGGGGCCCACCTCCCCCAGCAACCAGCCTCACTGCAGCCTGCAGGGACCCCAGTGCACCTGAAAAGGCCCATTCAGGGGAGTTTGAGGGATGAGAGGACCTTTGGCAACACTCCCAGGATTCCAGTCCTCTTGAGTGAGGAAATGGGGTGGGGACAGGCCTGACGAGGTCCCTGCTGCCTGTGTCTGTTTCTGGAGCCAGGGTGAGCTGCCCTGGGGATGTCCCTCAGAGTCTGGTGGACTGTGTGCCTTTCCAAGAGCCAGGCCTTGTTCCCCACTGCCCAGAGCAGTTGGCTGTGAGGACCCCTGGGCTGGGGTGGGCAGGTTGGGCACCCCGCTGCCCTCCTGCCCTTTTTCCTCCCTCAGTTGCCCCAGCCATGGCCCTGACGTCTGCTTGGAGACAGCTCCAGGGGCTTCTTGGAGCTTCTGCGACGACCCTGCTGAGTTCTCCTACTGCCCCCTCCCAGCAAGGGGTGAGGCCAGGCCTTACGGTGCCCAGCCTGGAGCAGTAGTGGGCACCTCGTGCATGTGTGGTGAATGAAGAACCAGATGATTTAGCTCAGACACCACCGTCCGCTGAGGCTCCAGCTCCCAAATCACCTTGGAGGTTGGGTAGTTCTGGGCTGGGGCCAGAACTCTGTGATTTGGCTCTGGCTTTGTAGACCCCCTGATTGTTCTGACACTGTTCAGGCCTAGTCCTCAAGTGATACTGTCTGCGGTCTGGTGCCAAATTAGTGTGTGACCTTTGGCAAGTCACTTCCCCTCTGGGGGCCTGAGTGTTCTCATCTCTGTATGAGGACATTGCTCTGTCTCATCTCTAAAAGGTAGACTCCACTCCAGGATTTCAGCTGCTAGTCCTGTGCTAGCGGGGTGTGTGGGAGTGGTGGGGGACGAAGGTGAGAAAGGTTGGTCCTTGCCTTTCGGTGCCGCCACTAGTATCTGGGGGTGCAGTGGGAAATATTAGGGTACCCAAATTGCTGCAGAAGGAAAAGGGGGAAGTGATGGTTTCTGGACTGGAGCAGTCGGAAGTTCTTCTCGAGTAGAACTGGATTTTGGAAATGGGTAGGATTTGGGTCTTGGGCAAGAAGGGAAGTGAATGTTAGGTGTCACCTCAAAGGCTTGGAGGCCAGGAGAGGTGTGGCACTTGAGGAGAAGGGAGGATGTCCCTCCAGGTGAAGCAGCAGAAGTGAGCCGAAGCCCAAAAAGAGGTCAAGTGAGGCCACTCCTTAAACCAGCCAGGAGCACGGATTTCATCCCGGGAGAGTGGGGAGCCGTTGAAGGCTTTGGAGCCACACAGATTTCAAACTCAGTGGGACTCCTCCGGCGTCCAGGAGCAGAGCTGCTGCTGAGCTGCAGGCAAGAACCCGTGCGTGGAAGTGGGGAAGCAGTGTGAGGTCGGCATGCTGCTGCAGGAATGTCCCTGCCTCTGCTGACGCAATGGAAAGCCTCATCTTGTTGCAGGGTTCCTGTTTTGCGGTTGCCCATGGTGGGGGGCGAGGACAGCCGCCTCTGCCTTCTGAGGAGCTCCGGGAACTTGATGGAACTTGTCCAGACCTCCCTGAGACAGCCCTTTGCTCTCTCCTGGAAAAAAAAGTCAGTCCTGTTTGTGGAGTCTGTCCCCAGTCTCTCGGTGGGTTACAGCCAGGTTCATGAGGTTTTAAGTCAATGTGGACATTTCCCTGGAGCTGGCACTGGAGGGTACAGGTGAGAGGGGACAGCCTCTGGGCTTGCTGAGTTTGACGTCACATCCTCCCTGTGCCCCAGAACTTAATCCCTGTCCCTTCGGTCAGAGCCTGCCACGGCTGATGACACCTTCTCTGCCTCCCAAGAGGGTATAATCTGATTGGTGGATTCATGGTGAACAGAGAAAACTTAACGGTCTGTGTGTGGGAGGGAGGACTGTGAAAAGTGGGGTACATGTTTCAGAGAGGAAGGAAAAAATAAGCCTAAGGAACCCTTCTTTCTGTATCTTCAATTCTGCTGCTTCTGGGCCCCGTTCAAATGCCACTGCCCAGGAGGCCTTTCTTTGTCCCCTGCTCTCAGCACACACAGACACTGTCTCTCGGCCGTCCTTAACCTCCTCTGCATGTCCAGATCCTCAGCTGTGTGTGAGTATGTTTTATGCAGTCACTGGTCCATTTGGGTGTCAGCCCTACTAGATTGTGAGCTGAGGGACAGGCCATCCAGGAGTTGCATCAGTGCTGGGAGCGCGATGAATGTCTGGTAAATGACCAGCCCAGAGCATAGGTAGGTGGTGACAAAAGCAGTCACCCAGGAAGGAACTGAGAGGCCCAAGTTCTTGGCCCAGCTCTGGCTTCCCAAGCTGGCTGTGTGGTGTACAGGAGTCCCCCCACTTCTTGAGGTCCCAACCCTTAAGGAGCAGCGGTGGGTTTACTGTGCTGTTCAATACGGCAGCCACTGGCCATATGTGGCTATTTAAATGTATGTTAGTTAAAATTAAGTAAAATTAAACTTTCAGTTCCTCAGGCACAATAGCCACATTTCAAGTGCTCAGTAGCCCCATGGGGTTAGTGGCTACCATCTTAGACAGTGTGGCAATTGAACATTGCCATCGTGGCAGAGAGCTCTGTTGGATAGTGCTGCCCCTGAGGGTCCCCAAGAGCCCTTTAGTTCTGTTGTTTATGGTACTGTCAGGAGACAGGATCTATGGGCTGCTCCTACCTCTGCCCCCCGTGCACAGGGCCCAGCAGCACCTCCCTGCCCCAGCCCCCCATGGATCTTAAGATGGGGGCACCCAACATCCTCCCCAAGACAGTGTCAGAGAGTAATCATGAAACCCACATCTGTCGTTGACTGGGTGACTTTGGGTAAATCACTCAACTTCTCTAAGCCTCCATTTCCTAGTCAATAAGATAGAGCTACCTGCCTGGCAGGGTTTGCAGGGGGGTAAACGAGATGAGGCTGAAAAGCGCTTAGCTCAGTGTCTGTCACGGAGTAATTGCTCCATGAGTGGCAGCTTTCACTACTGTCAGGTTGACTTTATTCCCTTGCAGCAGATGTTTAGCTCCAAAACCAGGGGGCTTTTGGTTCCTCTCAAGTTCTGGAGCCTGAAAGAACGGATGCTCTCTTGACCCAGCTCCACCTCAGGCTCCCTGTCTCTGGGCCTCAATTCCCTTGCCTATAAGATGCTCCTGCCTGTGCTTGCACTGTGTGTTCTGAACAGAGACCTTGCTGTGACCTGTGGAGGGTAGGGCCATCCAGGGTTTGTCCTTCCTGTACAACCACTGTAACAGGAGAGCCTGAGAAGGCCAGGGGAGAGAGGGGCACAAGCATGGTTGTCATTTGTTTGTCCCAGTGAGAAGCTGCAGGGCTGTCTCTGCTGACAGCCTTTTGGAAGGTCCCAGTGCACGCCCTCGGTCTGCAGGAAGTATACGTGGTCTGGCATACACACACCCACTTTCACTTCCCTCTTAGAGAAAGAGCTGGGAGTCTATGCTCTGGATACCTGAAGTCCTTTGGTGATTTGCACAAGAACTGAGGTCCACCCATAGTTTGTCAGAGTCTGTGAGCCCCTGGATCGTGTGGGTTGAGCCCCCAGATTTCTGAACAGAGAGTCTGTGATCCAAGCCATGTTGAGATGGCTCTTGGGGCCCTGGCAGTCCTAAAGAAGGTAGGCCTGCAGGGTAAGGACCGTGGGTCCAGGCCCAAAGGTACCAGGAAAGCCCCTCTTTGAAAGGACATTCTAGGAGCTGGGGTCCCAGGAGCTGTGTGCTGGTTCCTCTCACACCCCACTGTGTACTTGGCACTGAGCAGGGTGCAGCACTCAAGCCTGATTTGGGGGAGCAAGGTGGCATCCCCATCCCAGGGAACAGAACTACACACAGGGAGAGTACAGAGGTGGCTGGGAGGCCAGGGAAAGGGGATTCCTAGGGATTTGTCACTGTGGGCAGAGGTTGAGGAGGTGAGGCCTGGGCATTCTGGGAGAGGATTCCCCTCCAGGGGGCGTGGATTCAAGATGGGGGTGGGTTCCAAGTGGGGAGGGTGTACCCCTTCTGTGACTCCCCCTTTAGGCTAGAGACCCTCACCCCTCAGGGGTCCCCTCCTGAGCCTTGCTCCCCAGCATCTCTCCCCTTCTTCTCCTTTTCCCTCCATGCACTGGGACCTCTCTAAGCCTTAGTTTTCCATCTGTAGAATGGGAGAATAGTACCCATCTCACATGGCTGAGGGAGGATTAAAGAGCATATTCCAGCTGAAGCCTTGAACACAGCGCTGAGACCTCATCAGCCCTGAGCAAACATTAGCTGTCTTTGCTGCTCTCGTGTTCATGCGAGGCCTGTTGTTCTGAGGGCGCGGACGTCCTCCTGCTTTCCTCCTTGGAGGCCTCTTATTGTCCCTCGCACGCTCCTCCCACGCGTCTGTGTGGAAGTGCCTTTACTCCAGCACAAGCCCTGAACTGGTGGAACGTGCAGAATGCCCACCTCCTGAGAGCCTGAGCAATCTTGGAGCAGTCCCACTGCTTCCCTGCTGGGGCCCCTGGAGCTCTGGCCAGGAGCTCAGGGCTCACTCTGTTTGCTGAGAAAAAGCTTGTGGCTTCTCTGCAGGGTTTCGAGGACAGCCGTGTAACACTCAGGTGTGTCTCTGCTTTTTATTTGCCAAGACAGGCCCCAAAAGCTCCTGGCCAGTCCTGGGGATGCCCTGGATGGAGGACAGAACCATTGTCCCGAGGGCTCAGGGTGACAACACCCAAAGCAGAGACAGCCCCCACCTCACCTTCCTGGACGCAGGGCAGCCTTTACACTGGGTCTCTTGTGCCTTTGGGGAGGCACTTGCGGGGAGGGGGTCAGAGGTCAGCATCAGGCCTGGGCAGGAGCAAGGACCAAGCCCTTGCTTCCCTTGTGAGCACAGGCTCTGGCTGCTCTGTCCAGGCCGACTTCAACCCTTGAAGCGGGTACTTTGCCCCTGCGTGCCCCTGCCTTCAACCTGCACAACTGGGCAGCAGGCAGTCTCCTGCTGGGGGTGGAGGGAACACCGTGCCGCTGACCTCTCTCTTGACCTGGCACCTCCCAGCGAGCCATCCCCCACAGCCCACCCACTCTGCTTGGAATTAAGCCTCCCCAGCATCAAGCTGAACAGGGGCCGATAATCCTCCCAGAGCTTTGCACAGTATTGTACCTTCTCCATGAAATACATCAATGACCTGGATAAGATCTTTCTCCTCTGGGATGGAGGTTTCTGCCCTGGGGTTTCTTGAGCTTGAGGTTTCCCTCTGCCCCCTATCAGCACACTCAGCTGACTCTTCTGTAAAGTGGGGACACCCTCATGCACAGGCCTGTTGTAACAAGAGCCACCAAGTGTCCTTCCCACTCAGGGTGTGAGTGTGTGCAGGCACCCTGTTGACGACCCTGGGTGCATGAGCTCCCACCTGCGGCCCTTACCAGGTACACTGTGCCATCACTACTGCACTCAGTATAGTCCTGAGTTTGTGCAGGAATATCGTATTTCTTCAAGTTCAGGGCTATGGCTTGTTCAAGTTTGTATGCTGAGCATCCAGGTGGGTAAAGCGTGCATGCCAATAATAGAAGAGCTGGCTGTGGGTCGGGCACTGTGGGGAGGGTGAAAAGAGGTGCAGCCACTGCCCTCCAGGAGCTTAAGTTCCCAGAATTGTCAGGGCTGGAAGGCTCTGGATGTGAGGGCCGACATGCTTCTGGGGGGATGTTCAGAAACAGGGATGGTAATAGCAGCATAGAGGACACGTTTCATAAATGCTAGTTGCTATCATCATGTCAGGGCGAGGCGGATAGTGGCCCATCCTGCCCTTTCCCAATGCAGGCAGGCCCTCAGCCCACTGTCATGGGAGTGCAGGCCTGGACATTTCTAAGGATGTTCTGTCCCCAGAGGTGGTAAGGGCATCTGGTGCAACAGCCTTTCTCACTGTATGTACCATGCAGGGCTGGGAGAGGAGCCGGAAGGCTTGCTGGAGCTGGCCCCAGAAGGTGAGGGGGTGCAGATGGCCTGTCCCATCCTCAGGAAGAGGACTGGGTCTCCCAGACCTTCAGGAAAGGGTATTCGTGACCTGTCAGAGAAGTCTGCCCTGGTATCCACAGTTTCCTCTTGCCTGTCTCAGGGGTGGCAGAGATGAATTCTGAAGATATTTTCAAAGCTACCTGCAAAGAAAGTTTTTATAGCAGAGCACTGAAAGTCAGAAGGCCACTTTGTTCCACTCTTGATGACAAGAAGTCACTTACCTGTAAGGACCCCTACTTTCCCCATATGAAAAATGGGCTTGTTGATTCCTGTCCTGCTTAGCACCAGGATTAAAGGATTCAGGGAAGGCTGGGTCTCTGAGTCCTCACAGCCCAATCTCTTGGGCCCCGCCATGTGGGCAGGGAACAGCGGGCTCGCTAGGTGGCCTGCTTCCTTTCAAGCTGGCCCTGGCCTCTTCCAGCTGAGATTCGGCATTCTGCGCCAGCTCTCCAAGCTCACCTTGGCTCCTGAGCAGAGGAAAGATGAGACCGCGACCCCAAAAGATATCCACCTGCTTAGCACGCAGCGTGCCCTGTGTGGATGCACGGCCTGCGCACACATGCACACGCACACACTTACACATATGCACCCCACCCTTGGGTTTGCTCTTTCCCTTTAGAAGACTTAATTGTAGCCTAAATTCTAATTTTTAGCCAACTTTGTTTTTAATGTTGAATAACTATCACTTGTTTGTATACACTTCAGAAACAAAGTCCCTGGGGGAGAAGTAGTCTGTTTTATTAAGCTGAATCCTAGAAGTCCAATTAGGAGTGATTGTTCCACTTCTAGGATTTTCCAGACGTTTCCTGGCATGCCCTGCTGAGCCCCTAATTAGGCAGCCAGGGGCGCCCTAGTTCAGCACCCAGCACAGCTGGGGGTGGCCTGTTGGAGGGCCACTCTGGGGCAAATTCAGGACGTGAACCCCAAGAGCGCCCGGGGGGTACTGGGGACGGTTCTCTCTTCCATTCCCAGGGTGGGCTGAGATCATCACCCACCAACTTAGGGCCTTGGCTGCCTTTGGGGACAACAGTGCGCAGGACACAAAAGTAGGATCCGGACGCTCTGGGTTTGAGGGAAGCCACATAATTGGGTCAGGATGGCCCTTGTGCCAGGCTGGATCTGGTGGGGAGGCTGCTGAAGGTTGTTCTTGCTCTAACTGGGAATTCACCTTGCTTGTTCCCATTCACTGCTGAGGAAACTGAGGCTTAGAAAGCCAAGCAGGGCCGGCCCGTGGCTCACTCGGGAGAGTGCGGTGCTGATAACACCAAGGCCCCGGNAGTTCCCAGAATTGTCAGGGCTGGAAGGCTCTGGATGTGAGGGCCGACATGCTTCTGGGGGTGAAGTGGGGTGAGCCTTTTGCAGAGATGTGTGTTGGTGAAGAGAAATATAAGATGGGACACTTGCAAATGTCGCATGGGTTTTTGCATCTGTGTGCATGTATCGCGTACACGTGCAGCTGAACATGTGTGTGTCCACATGGGAGTGTTTACATGCTGCATGATTGTTGGATGAGGGTGTAGGATGGTGTTCTTCAGGTTTGTGCAGACTTAGGAACACACGGGGTGTTGGGAGCATGTCTGTGACGTGGGGAGCCAGGTGGTATATGTGTGTAAGAGTTAATACGCCCTGATCCCTTGGGGCATAAAGGTACCCACACTGTTTTTCCCTGCCAGGGCCAGGCTTGGCTGTGGAAGGGAGAGGTGGGGCCAGGCTGTGTGCAGCCAGCCTTTCCACCTACCAGCTGTGTGGCCTTGGGCAAGTTACTGAAGCTCTGCAGTGCCTCAGCCTCCTAGTTCAGAAACAGGGATGATAATACCAGCATAGAGGACACGTTTCATAAATTGGCTGAGATCATCACCCACCAACTTAGGGCCTTGGCTGCCTTTGGGGACAACAGTGCGCAGGACACAAAAGTAGGATCCGGACGCTCTGGGTTTGAGGGAAGCCACATAATTGGGTCAGGATGGCCCTTGTGCCAGGCTGGATCTGGTGGGGAGGCTGCTGAAGGTTGTTCTTGCTCTAACTGGGAATTCACCTTGCTTGTTCCCATTCACTGCTGAGGAAACTGAGGCTTAGAAAGCCAAGCAGGGCCGGCCCGTGGCTCACTCGGGAGAGTGCGGTGCTGATAACACCAAGGCCCCGGGTTCGGATCCCATATAGGGATGGCCGGTTGGCTCATTGGGAGAGCGTGGTGCTGACAACACCAAGTCAAGGGTTAAGATCCCCTTACCGGTCATCTTTTGAAAAAAAATGAAAGCCAAAGCAACCTTCCAGAGTCACCGCGCTTGTTAGAGCCAGGGTCACACCTCGAGCTAGGTCCGATGGTGGCCAAGTCCTGTGTCGTGGTCAGCGTGACATTTGGTGACATGGCCTATTTGGGGGTGGAAGGCTACCCGGGAGAGGCCAGGCAGAACCGTGAAATTTGAAGAGCAGTTTAGACAGGTGGAGGAGAGAAGGGGGCAGGCAGCGCAGGGAGAGCTGGCAGAGGCAAGGGACGTTGGCCTTGTTGGCTTTGGAAACCAAACACCTGATATTTTTTGCCACAGTCTAGTTTCCAACACGCCGCCTAATGGCCCCCATCCGCTGTTGCTGGGCAAGGAGGGCGTGGAGCTGAAAACACATATGCTTTGCAGCCAAGCTTAGCCTGCGGCCTGGAGGTCTGTCTGAGCTGCCCACGACAGCTGGTGCCTGCTGGCCCCACGGGGCTGTGGCCTCCAGCCTGGCCTGGCTCAGTCCTCTGCTGCTGTGGAGTGCCCCTGTTCTGGAAGGCATTGCCCTCCACCCAGCCCAGGCCTGCTCCCTGCAGCCTCAGGGAGTTCGGGTTTCTATCTGCCAGGTGGGCAGCTCTCATTCCCAGCAGCAGCAGCTCTGCTCGAGACACTGCCCTGCTCCTGCCACCTGAGCCCCCCAGTGCCATCTGCCACCTTGTTTCCAGGCAGCAGATAGGTGACCTCAGGGCAGGGGCAAGGAGAAAGCAGGCAGATCCCAGATGGAGAAGGTAGGGGGCCCCATCCCTAAGGGGTAGCTAGTGCCTGGCCTGCCACTGGGCACCCGGGCTGTCGCCACCCCTCAGTAGGCATGGGTAAGAGCAGCCGATGTGAAGTGTTGGTGCAGGTACGTCAGGGGAGGGCCCCCTAATGTAACTATCTTGGCTTCTCTGTGTGTGAGGAGTGGGGTCTGTCCCCACACCTCTGTGCATCTGCATTTCTGTCCTGAGCTTGGCCATTCCTGTCCCCCTCCTGGTGTCTCTCCCTGCTCATTCTCTGTGCCTCCCCACTTGTGCCTTGCGCATCTCTATCTCTGTCTGTCCCCCTGCCAGTCTCCGTCTCTGGTTCTCTGCTACCACCTCCTGCATTGGGCTGCTCTGCCTAATTTCATTTTCCCGGGCTCCAACTCACAAAAATAAACCCTCCCTCCCCACCCCTGCACTTTTTTGATTTAACAAGCCTGCTGGAAAACAATAGTGATTTCCGCATCGACCATAAACAGAAGTGATTACCATACAATTACAGCCTGAACCGTCAGCCTGGATGCAATCACAGAGCCGCATTGTAAATCGGAAGACAATTGCTTGCAGAATTACCCCCAAATTGGCTTAAGTGGCAACAAAGGAGTGTTGGCATTTTGGGGAGGGGTGGGGGAAATGCTGGTGGTCCTGGCAGCAGAGGGCCCCCACTGGGGAGCTCTGGGGAGTTGTGCTTGGTTTTTTAGGCGGTGGCTTGCTAGGAAGAGCTCCCTGCCACCTCCCCCGCCCCATTCTTGTCCCTTCGATGACTGCTCCTCGCCCGGCTTGGCATAACTTGTTGTAAACTCATTTATACTAATGTGTGAGTGGCTAAGTCTGCAATGTGTGAGTGGCTAAGTCTGCCTTTGAACTGAGACAGCAGAAAGAGGTGAATCTGGTGGAGGGAGTGTGCTAAAGAGACTCCTCAGCTCCCTGGTCTCCCCCCTCCCCCTCCCATCTCACCTCTGGCTCTTCCAGGCCACCCCATCCCTCTAGGTTCTTCTGGCCTGGCACCCACCCGTGGTCTTCCCTCTCCATCTCCCAGCTGTGTTGGTGGTCTCTGGCCAGGATCCTCCCATATACCATCCAGGGCAGCCCACTCCCTCTGACAACTGTAGTGTGTCCCCTGCATCCTTCCTGTGCCTGGCCGGGTGGGCCAGGTTAGCCATGCCTGCGAGGGAGCCTGCTGCTGCCACCGCAGCAAATTCTGAGAGGGCTCACAAGGTCTGCTCCTTTCTAGCCTGTGGTTTTACGAGACGTCTTCTGCCAGCAGGACGCCCCTGAGTGTCTGAAGACTGGACTCGTGCAGGGGCATGTCTTGCTGTGGAAGGTGATTTCTCTCCAGGGTTGTTACTAGCACATTTAGATTCTGTCACATGCGTCCAAATCCAGGATGACCTGTGTGGTCCTCACAGAAGTGTTAGCGCATACCTGTGATTCTATTCCAGTTTTTTATTTAAAAAAAGGAGACTCAGCTAAAGTGTGACATGGCTTACTCCAGGTCACACAGCCTGTCAGAGAGGAGTGGGGTCTTCAGGCTCCTACTTTTTTAGTGCTTATTTCTAGATGCCATCTCTCCAGCCTCCCAGCCCCTTGCAAGGCACCGAGACGTCTTCTGCCAGCAGGACGCCCCTGAGTGTCTGAAGACTGGACTCGTGCAGGGGCACGTCTTGCTGTGGAAGGTGATTTCTCTCCAGGGTTGTTACTAGCACATTTAGATTCTGTCACATGCGTCCAAATCCAGGATGGCCTGTGTGGTCCTCACAGAAGTGTTAGCGCATACCTGTGATTCTATTCCAGTTTTTTATTTTAAAAAAAGGAGACTCAGCTAAAGTGTGACATGGCTTACTCCAGGTCACACAGCCCGTCAGAGAGGAGTGGGGTCTTCAGGCTCCTACTTTTTTAGTGCTTATTTCTAGATGCCATCTCTCCAGCCTCCCAGACCCTTGCAAGGCAGACTGGGGTCTCACCTGGTCTCCAACCTGCCCTGAGACCTCTGACAATGCCTGTAATTTAAACGAGCTCCAGCAAGTGAGCACTGGCTCTTTTGACACCTGTTCTGTTCAAATGTCAGCTCTTCTCATCCCACTGCTGCCCCGTAAGAGGACAGTTGCGTCCCTGGCGAGAAGACTCCGAGCCAAAGTGGGAACTCGACCCCCCAGAGCCCCCACATTCCTGATGACAGAAGCTGGTTTAACTCCTGTCTGCCAGACTTCCGAGCCTGTGTTAACTGGCATCTTGGGAAGCAGAAGAAGTGTGATGTCCCTGCACTCTGTCACTGGTCCTGGCGTCACTGAGGCCCCCTCTTAGGCTGCCGGGTCACTCTGAAGAAGCCTCAGGGTGGAGTCCCAGCTGGAGTTGGTGTGTTTAGAACCAGAAATTCTGTCAGCTGCTTCAGCTCTGTCCTGAGCTCTGAGGTGCCTCAGTGTTGCCCCGGGCTTGGCCTGAGGGGCCGGGGCAGGCCGGGCGGGTGGTGAAAGGAGACTGATCTGTAGGAGACGCTGGCGGCAGTGGCCTGCACAGACCGTGGTGGTGGTCAGGGAGGAGGCCACTGGTCCCTCCCTGCCCAGCACACCTGCCCTCCCCTGGCCCCCCTTCCCAAGCCTTGGCTCATGCTGTCTGTCTGTCTCCTGGGGAGCCAGGTGTACTGTTCAAAGCCACAAAGACCTGGACTCAGGTTCTGTGTCTGCCACTCTCTGGTTTGTGCCATCTTTACCTCTAAGCCGCAGCTGCTTTTTCTTTTAAACAAGATGTCTCCGTGCCTCTTGAGAGACTGCCAAGGTGACTGTTATCAGCTCAGAGCTCTTCAGATAATAGCTGCTGTAGTTCTCGGTCTCAGAATCCAGAAGGAAGGGACCTAGCCTTGGTTGAGCATTTGTCACATGCCGAACTTTGCACTGGCCATTTTAAAGATGCCTTGTTAGTCTTCACAGCAACCCTGGAAATGTAGCAACCGCTGTTGTCTCTGCCATCCAGCCCGGGAGCCAGGAGCCCCACATGGCAATTTACATGTTGCTTTAATGAATTAAAGTTAAAAGAGATTTAAACTAAGCTTTTTGGTTGCACTAGCCACGTGTCAAGTGCTCCACAGCTGCATGTGGCCCTCAGCTCCCGTTTGGAGCAGCACGGATCCTAGGACATTTCCACCATTGCAGGAATTCTGTTGGCCAGCGCTGCACTGTAGGATCATCCCGTTTCACAGGTGTGACATTGAAAACTGGGTCAGTGACATGGCACACGTAGGGTCTCAGCTGGGTGAGGCAGAGCGGGCACACAAACCTGGGCCCAACAGCTGTGTGTTCCCAGTGTCAACACTCAGGGCTCTCCTTCACTGCCCACCCCAGGTACCTCCCCTTTCTAGAGCCTTCTGTGAGCTCTCAGAATGCAAGGACTGTTTTCTCTACACCCCAGTGCCCAGTCCAAGGCCTGCCCCCAGGTGGGCACTTGGGTCGAGTATTTGCAGAGTGGCTGACGGAACGAATGACTGAGTGAACACTGCCTTCCGAAACTTGGGGCGAACTTGACTCCCCTCCTGATGGAGTTAATGTGGGGAGGGCATAGCCAGCTGCTGAGGAGTGATGGATGGCCCCTCTCCCGAGATAAATGTGGCAGTCAAGGTAATCGGATTGTGTGTGAGCGTCTAATTTGTACACGAGGGTAGGAAGCGCCCAGCCGTGCCTCCCCCAGCCGCCCATATTAGTTTAATCAAATGCCCAGTATCTAAACGACTGGGCCCAAGTGATGGATGGTGTGAGCTTTGTTAAATGCTGTTGCCCTGTCGAGCCAAACTTCCCAAGGCCCTGCCAGGCTCCTGGCTCTTTAATTTGTTTTTTCTTGCTTGGTTATCTCTTCGTGGGGCAGGGAAGGAGGGCTGAGGCTCTTCTGTCTGTCTTAAGTCTCGGTTTTTTCATAGAGGAGGAGGAGGAGGTGTGGGATGGGATCACCTTCTGCCTCTCCGGAGGAGCCTCCCTGGGTAGCTGCACAGTCTTGGGCAGCCCGACTCCCCAGAGCTCTGCAACCTGGGCCTCAGCGTGCACTGTGTGGCTTCAGTCTCAGGCAGCTCTCCCCTCACCCTGAGCGAGCCTTTTTACTCTCTTAAAGAGGTATTTTCCAGAAGTTCTTCGTTATACTGTAGGACAACTTATCAACTTTCTCTTATGGTTGGTGCATGTTTGTCTTCCTTGAGAATATTCCCCAACTCCAAGATCATGGAGATAGACATCTCCTATATCACCTTCTAGACAGTGGATTGTTTAGCACCCGCCCCCCCTTTTTTTGGTCTGTGGTGTGAGGTAGGGGTCAAGTTTCCAGTCTGGTCATTCCAAGCTGCAAGCATCTGCTGTGTGCCTCAGACCAGGCTGGGTCCTTGAAGAGACAAGAGTTAGGACAGGCACAGTCCTGTCCTCCAGGAGAGATGGTATATTCGAGGATAGCACAGATCCTGTGCCACCCTTTGTGTCGGAGGGTGGGCTCTCTCCTTGCATGCTGCACCCCTGCCTTCCATCAGTACCAGTTGGTGCCCATGTGCCAGGCATTGTCCTAGGCCCTGAGGATGTGGCAGGGAACATGGTGCACAGACTCCCCAGTGCTGGAAGAGCATTTGTTCCAGTGTGGGGAGTCAGATAATAAGATTTTTAAAAGTAGAAGGTAGTAAGTGCTCTGGAAGATGATGAAGTGGAAATAGAGGGGGTCTAGAGACAGGAGGTATTGCAACTTATAAACTGCAAGGTGGGGGCCCTCGCTGAGTGAGGTCAAGAGGGTGTCCAGGGCAAAGACCTTCCAGCAGAGGCTACAAAGGCCCTGATGTGTGTCAGTCATAGAATAACCCTGGAAGGAGAAACCAAGAGCCATCAGCAGGTGTCCCCCTGGTGAGAGGAACTAGGGGACAAGGTTGGGCTCCAGGAGACTGTAGTTTTCAGTGTATTCCTTTTTTCTGTGTTGTATATTTCTAGTTACATGCACACATTGATTGTCTCTTCAAAATAACATTTCAAAGGTAAATGAAACAAGGAGGTGAAATCATATGTAATGGGAAGATTGTGGAGGCTGATGGACATGGGCCATGATCCTTCCTGTGGCCTCTATCTGAAATATTAGCTTTTTAGGGAGAATGGATTTGTGTAAAGGAAAGGTAATTTTATTGATTATAAATAAATAGATCCTACTCTGCTGTTTTTGCTGGTTGTCCTTGGGGAGGTCTAACTTCTCTGAGTTCCAGTTTCCTCCTATAAAATGAGGGTAGTGATGTCCCTTCACAGGATTGTCAGGAAAATGAATGGAGAAAAGGGATGTGTCAAGTTTCTGCCTGGCCTGCAGTTGACCTTCCCAGGACATGTCCCTGCATGACCTTGCTCTTTTCAGGGCAGAGGGAGAGAATATATTCCTGTCCTTACATTCTCCAGGGGCTCGAGACCTAGGAGGGTCTAGACTCTACAACCCAGCTGCCCCCCATGACCCTGTGGTTCTGCTAGGTGGTCAGTTGTATCACTGGGCTGGCCCCTCGGTGCCCTCCCAGGCTCCGGCCAGCTGGTCACTCTGCTCCAACACCCCTCCCTGCCCCAGCATTTCCTTCTCTTGCTCCTGTGCTGTGTTAATTTTTCATGTCCTCCATGAGAGGCAGAAGGCAAAAGGCAGAGAGCTGCAGGGAGAGAGCAGGCATTGGAGGGGGAGAAGGAAGAGAGAGCTGCGTGGTGATTAAACACTGCAGAGACCTAAACAAATGAGGGCTCCCTCCCCCAGCTGCTCTGGAAGAGAATCAGGGAGACTGGCCTGAACTGCAGATGGCCCCGGCTGCTGTCTGTCCGCCGCCTGATGCTGAGCCCTGCAGGACCTAACTCCGTCCTTGCAACCACTCTGTGAGAAGGCCCCAGGGCAGGAGGACTGAGGGCACACAGCTAACACACCTGCAAGTGGTTCAGCTGAGAGCTGCCATGGGCGGACGAGGTCGTGTTACCTCACAGAGTGGAGGATTTAATTAGACCCTGTGTGCAAAGTGCTCAGAGTGGTGCCTGGCCTGAATCATGGTCCCCCATAGCCACTGTCAAGGTTACCCCGGTACACCTTTAGAGCAACTCGGTGAGATGGGTGTGTGTGCAGGTGAAGAAACTGAGGTGCACACACCTGCCAGGGTCTTGCTCAAGGGCTCCACCCACTTCTGACTCCCTGCCCAGTGTTCTTTCCAGGGTCACGCCTCCAGGGCCTGGAATACAGAGATCAGGGGAGGTCAGCAGCAGTGTCAGGACATTTGTCAAGCCCACGGGTCTTCTGGCCCTGAGAGCTTGCTTGCATTCTGAACCCAGAAGAGAGGAAGAGGAATGATTCCATTCCCGATACATTTATGCAGTGACTGAGCCCACCCATCCCCTGGTCTGGAACAGTGGTTCTCAAAGTGGGGTTCCCAGGCCAGCAGCATCAGTATCAGTATCGCCTGGCAACTGGTTAGAAATGCAGACTCTTTGGCTCCACCCAAGACCCACTGAATCAGAAACCCCACTGGGAGTGGGGCGCAGCACTCCTGTGGTTTAACAAGTCTTACAGATGATTCTGATGCATGGGCAAGATTGAGAACCTGTGGCCCGGAGATCCAGGTGGTTCCATCTGTCCTGGGACTCACCACTCAGGATCCAGACATCACCCAGGTGTGTTACACTCTGGGCAACAGGTGAGGCCAGGAAGCACTAGATGTAAATGGACTTCTTATAAACCATTCTTATTTTCATTGCAATAAGGCAACTGGGTATTTAAAAATCCTCTCTCATTTCCTGTCTCACCGCCCCCTCTCCACCATGTTCCATAAATTCAGAGTCTCTATGTCAGGCTTCCTTTGAATGGTGTGCTAAAAGAATAACAAATATTCTCAAAAATGCATCGGGGACCCCTGTAGTTTAGAAGGAGGGCCCAGTGGGGTGAATGGAGGCCAGCCTGGTGTTTTTGGCGGGCAGCTGGGTCATCCACTTGCCAACCCCTGCTGGGCACCTGGAGAGAAAGTGACAGCCAGGCACAGGTAATTTCCAGGGCTCCATCAAGCATCCACACTCGGGATTTCTCAGAGAAGGAATGGAGCGACCAATTAGGAAGTCAAGACATAGAAACATGAACTGTGCAGGCGATCAGCTCTTGCCTGGGTGAGTGGATAAGAGAGAAAACCCTGCACCACGGTTTTGGATAGAAAGCCCATTTGAAGGTGTTCATCTCCCACAGCGTGGGGTCAGGAGGAGTGTCTAAATGTACCTCTGCATGCTGCCCGCGGAGTGGCAGAGACGGTGCCAGGCTTCCCTCAGGTGGCTGCTTCCCTCAGGTCCTGTGTGATTTCCAGAATGCTCGGAGCTGGGCTCTGTGCCAGCCACCTCTAAGGTCCACCTGCCTTGTGTGTGGCTCAGGCCTCTGCGGTTTAGACCTCAGGCTCACTAGCTCAGGGTCAGAGGAAGAAACCCTCTGTGTTTCTTGCACCAGGAAGGAACCTGAGGTTCTTGCAGGTTAACCAGGTCAGTCAGCCAGGGGGAGCAGAGAAGGGTGGGTGGGCTGAGGATTCTGAACGGTGGAGGCAGGAGAGGGTGGGGTCCAGTCAGCAGGCTTTTCCTGAGTGCTCTTTCTCAAAGAGCAGCACATGACCTGAACCCAAAGTCAGTAGTCAAGGGTGCAGCTCACCCAGCAAAGCGCTGTCCACCCCAATCCCTCTTCTGCCCCTTGTCACCATGCACACAACTCCTTAGTCACTCCTTAGGTCTGGGAAGCTTTCCAGGTGGTTTCTTTGTAGAAACAAAGATGCTCTGGAATTGGCACCTGCCCAAGACTTAGTCTCAGGACTGAGTCTCCAGTCTGTTTTCATGAGCCCAGGCTTGGTGCAATGAAACCACAATTTGGGGATCCTGGGAGATTGTCACTGGCTGCTGGCTCCTCCTGAAGAGCCAAGGGCCTGGGATTGGACACAGGGCACAGGTTATATCGAGGGAGTGCACAGCAAGGCCTTTTGTGCCCAAACTCATGGTATCTTGCAATCAGTGAAGGCCGACGGTTGTTATGTTTAGACTTGGGGGTCCATTTGACCCTAGGAAGGACCCAGCCTCACTCCAACTTCTGCTGCTTGTGCTGGGAGGGGGAGGGCACAAACTGCCTACACGCGGCTGGGAAGCCTCAGAAGAGTAAATTACCCAGGGAAGAAATCGATTCCCGTAAACCCTCCTTACCCCTCCAGCTCCCTGAGAGCAAGCACCAGGCAATGGTGTTTAGCCCTGAGGAGGAACTGTACGTGCAGAATGGAAAACAGATTCTCAGGGTGGCTCCTACTGGAACGAGGCCAGCATGAGGGCTCAGTGGTTCCAGGGGGAAGGGCTCCAGGCTCGGCAGGCATGGCTCTGTTCTCACCTTGCAGATGCACCGGGCCAGCTCGGGGAGAGCATCCTCACCCCCTGAGTGGGCCACCGCATCCCCTCTGCTACCCTGGGCTTCGGGGTTCTCCTCTGCCCTGCTGGGGCACTCTTTAGGGTGAGATGGAGGTAGAGAGACTCTTGGCTCTCAGCACCCCCTTCCCACGAACACCAGTGTACCCTTGGGTGTCAGGGGGAACCCATGAATTCCCGGAATACGAGGGGTGCGTGCAGAGAGGCTTCCTGGCTTCAGCCCATTGTGGGACGGCTCAGGGCACCGCTGCTCTCTGCAGCGCTCTTGCTTTGCTGCCTAACTTCCCACCGAGGTGGTCTAGAACTCCCCCACCCTTGCCCCACTGCCAGCCAGTGTCTCTCCCTGGGGGAGAATGAGAAAAGCCAGCCTTGGTCCTGGCCTGCCACACACTCAGGTGTGCCCTGAGGTAGGTTACCCAGCTTCTCTAACATGGGGGCCGTGACTACCCCAGCCTTGGGGGACCTGTGAGGGTCTGGGGGACAAAGGAAGTGTGAACCATCCCCTCACAGGACCACAGTACATAGTGGCGGCCCCTGCCCAGGCCCACGCCTTGGGCTGGCAGGACCAAGGGGCCTCTGCAGGCGTGTTTATTGGGGCACCACCAAGAAGCAAGGGGCATTCTCTGAGGAAAAAACCCTCATGAGCTGTTTTGGGGTGTCTTTTCCTTGGGACCTGAGGTATGCAGGAAGGCCCAAATGATAGTGTGAGGTGGGCAGGGAATTTTCCAAACTGGGATTTTCCTGAAGTCCACAGAGAGCTTCAAGCAGTCTGGCTTCCCCTCGGGGTCCATCTCAGCTGGCCCAGCCTCTTCTGGGTGAGGAGCAGCCAAACCGGTTAGGGAAACAGGCCTGCCGGCTCTGAGGTCCTCCAGAGTTCAGTTCCCAGGGCGAGTTCGTGTGCCATGTGCTGGAGACTCCCAGCTCCTGCCAACCAGGCAGCCCTTGGGGAGAGGGTGGGAGCACGCGTGGAGTGTTCCGGGAGGGAGCGAGGGAGGGACACTCAGAGGCCCACTCTCAGGCCGGGCTGCACTGCAGGGCCTGCCCAGCACCAGAACCAGGTAGGACTGGGCAGGGCAGCCGAGAGGTTCCGTGCACGTCCCTGGCCAGAGGGGCCTGAGTGTAGGCAAGGTCAGGAGCCTGGCAGAGACGGACGGGGTCATCCATCACAGCCAAGGGGCCCGCAGACCATGACTCCTTGTTCTGCCTTTCTCACCCAGACAGTCATGGAGATGACAGAGCAGGGAGAAGAAGGTGCACATCACCTGGAAAAACCAGAGGCAGCCGAGACTCAGGACAGTGTGCTGCTGATGGCAGGAGGGTAACAATATGGCCCTCGTGCAGGACAGTGAGATTTTCACCTGAGAAAACTGTCTCTGGTTTTAGGTCCCAGGGGTCAGTTGTCAGGGCCACCAACGTCCAAACCACAACCTGCCAGGAATGATGTTTCTTGTAACCAAAGAGAAGTCCTAACCCCTCAGCAGCCCCAGCAGCTGGGGCTCAGAGTGCTCCTCATCACCTGCCTGCCTGTCCTCCTTGGCCCCGTCTGCTGGGTCCTGCACACACCAGCTGTCTGGCCTCAGCAAATCCACCTGCTTCTCTGGGCTTGGGGCCTTGATATATGGAGTATCTGAGCAAGATGAGCTCTCTGGAGCCCCTTCCATCTCTAACCCACACTTGGGGGTTGGAGATATCCACTCCAGATGTGAGGATGAACAGCTCCTCCCACGGCACCGTCAAGATTAGGAAGGGGTCGTGCCATGGCAAGGTTGAGGCTGGCCTGGGCCCTGAGAGGCATGACCACACTGCAAGGCCAAGACGTATGCGGGGCCACAGACTTCAGAGAGCAGTGCCCAGCCTCTCTTTACACGCAGGGCCCAGAGAGGGAAGGAAGTGCCCCGAGGTCACATGTGGAGTTCGTAGCAGACCTGGGGCAAGAAGCAGGGCTGGCTCCAAGTCATAGAGTGGGAAGTGGGCGGGAGGTGCAGAGCCGTCTCCTGTTCTCGGATGTGATGTCACAGTCTTGTGGGCATGAAGGGGAAGCCATCCTGTGCTAGCAGCAGGGCCACCGTCCTATGGAGTGATTGTGCTCAAATCACCCCCTCTTAGGCCTTGATTTTCTCTTCGTAGAGTATGGACAGTCTCATCCTGGCCAGCCCCTCCCTGCGGTTTTGCAAGGCTCTACTGAAGCACAGGGTGCCAAGCTGTCCATGTGCCCTTGCAATCCCACTAGGTCCTCATCATCCATAGTAATGTGAGCAGGGCCAAAATGGTCACCCTGTTTTACAGTCACACACGTGGCCCCAAGGCTGCACCACCAGTGCAGGTGGCCTCATTAGAGCCGATGCCTGGTCTCCTGAGACTGAGCAGTCGCTGACCCCCAGACCAAGAGCCCCAAGTCACAGACCTGTGGTCATGAGCTTTCTGTACTGTTTCTTCCTGGGAGGAGACAACCCAGCAGGCAGGGAAGGGGCCCTTTTTCTATTTCTGGGGGTACCCCAGCAGTGGTAGCCTGCAGAGGAGGACAGGAAGCTGGCTCTGTGCTGCAGACCCAAGGTCAGGCAGGGCAGCAGTTCTGTGCATGGCTCTCCTCCCAGGGGTCACAGGTCAGACCACCCCTTCCTGCTGTCAGCAGAGCGGTGAGGACAGGAATCCTGGCTCTGGTCCCCCCTCCCACTGCTGGTGGGCTCACAGCAGGAAGGGGCTGACTTGTGTGGGCCCAGGGTGGAGAGGGTGCCTGCAAGGTACATCAATGCAGCCTTGCACCCAGACAGGCTGCCTGGTGCTGCTGGGCCTGAGAGCCAAGTCAGAAGCCAGTGCTGTCTGTCGGGGTGAGCTCCGAGGGGGCCTGCGGTCTGCCTGATGCAGAATGTCAGGCAGGGAAAACACTGGGTATGGGCACAGGTGGGTACTAGGGAGCGACACTATCTGTCCCAGGGAGCATCCAGTGTGAAGGGGACAGTGCAAGGCTGGGCATTTGTGTGACCATCTTGGAGACATGAAAGAAACTGTATTGAGCAATGTTATACAGTATGTAGGTGGAGACACAGGGAAGCCTCTTAATCCTTAGGGAACATGTACACAACAAAAGCTATCGGTTTATTCTCATGTGATGCTTTCTATATGCCAGGCATTGTATAGCACTTTGTGTGTATCAGCTTGTTTAATGCTCATGATAACTTAGGAGGTAGGTGATATTTATTATCCCCGTCTTACGGAAGAGAAAACCGAAGCACAGAGAGCTTCAACAACTTGCCCAGGGTCACGCAGCTGCTACGTGGCTGAGCTGGGATTTGAACCCAGGCAGCCTAGCCCCAGAGCCTGTGTTCTTGGCCACTCTGCCACCTGGAGGCAGGAGGCAGTCATCATGTTACCGCTTCCCGGTTTCCGGTTGGAACTCTCTGGCACGAGACTCACTGTGGTTACAAAGCACAGCTTTCATGATGGGCTCCTCACACAGGCCTGTGAGCAGACAAGGTTCCTCTTACTGTTCCCCCATTTCACAGATGAGAGAAAGAGACTAGCCCAGTCCTGTCATCACAACCCGCCACGTCCTACCCCGTTCTTCCTCCCCTCCTGGGCCTCACCACTCCTTTCTGTGCACAGGTCTGGGGTCTGGAACCCGTGGTCCTTAGACACAGGCAGGAGACTGCACTGCCTCTGGACCCCCAGCTTCCCAGCAATGTCCCAGACCTGTGTTTGGGAGATGAAAGAGGAAGGTCAGAGGGTAGGAGGGTGTGGCCGGGGCCCAGGAGGAGGAGCCCTGGGTGAGATGTGGACAGACATGTTAGCACCAACACCGTCCCATGAGCAGGAAACCGGGGCCGTGGCTGGCAGCCGAAGTACAGCACTGTAGTTTCTGTACACTGCTTGCCTTTGATCCCGCCTCACTGGTGTGGCTGTGCATGTTATGAAACAGGTGTTTCCTGCCTCAGTTGTAGGTTTTATGCGATGACAGCACTCATCTCTGAATACATCCCCGGAGGTATTTCATTCAGGGCTATTGCTGCTGAAGCTGGGTTCCAGCCCTGAGGAATGGCGAGCTGCTGGCGGGGTTAGAAACCGCAGGGTGCCAGGCCACAGGCCTGCCCTTCTCTCCGTCCTCTGCACACTGGGTTCTTTCTAGCTGTGACTCACGTCTATCTGTTAGTTGTGTGTGGGCTGCTCAGCATGCACTGAACGCCGTGCTGGGTGCCAGGGTTGCAGAAGTGAGCCCCTCCAATCCCATCACGTCTGTGGGGCTCTTGCTCTCACTGCAGAACACATCCTCATTAGCCTGGGTAGCCCAGCTCTCTGCTCGTATCTGCGTCCACTGAGCATCTACTGTCTCCTAGTCCCTGCGCAGCCTCTGGGGACACAGGTTGGAAAGAGGTGATCAGAATGCATTTGTGGAAAAATTCCTCTGACCGCCTTGCAGAGGCTGGTTGGCAGGAGGCAGGTTTGGAGACTGCGAGAAATGACATGACTCTTGTCCTGATTCAGGGGGAACCAGCAAAGCTGCAGGAGGTGATTGGATTGGAGTAGGCTAGGAGCAAAGGGGGCAGACTGCAAAGACAATCCCAACGCAGTGGCCAGGGCGGGGCAAAGTTGGGGCCCGGCCTCCTGAGGGATTCGGGTGGATGTGGGAACAGGAGCTTGGACCGTGTTAGGGAGAGGAGGGGAGGCGAGGGGAGGCGGGGCTGGCTCTCCTGCCCCTGACTGCAGGACGAGGCCCCCCACTCCTGTTCCCTGCCTTCCCCGTGGGGGCGTGGGGCCACCGCCCCCCCCCCCCACTTTTCCCGCCCCCCCCCCCCCCCCGTCCCTAGG
>NW_007735072.1:74853-83241 GCF_000696425.1 Galeopterus variegatus
GGGGGGGGGGGGGGCCCCCCCCCCCCCCCCGCCTTTTCCTGCCCCCCCCCCCCCCCGTCCCTAGGGCGTGGTTTGAAGGTGAGAGGCCTCTGCTCCACATGCCACCGCTTCTGCCTCTCAGGCCTCTTCCCCGTCCCTGGGCACCTCGGAGTCCTGCCCCATCCCTGGGTCTCAGAAGCTTGTCCCCCTTCCCACTACACACACACATGCACGCACGGCCCCCCCACGCCCACGCACGCACGCGCACACACAGACACGCCCCCCCACGCATGCCCGCACACACACATGCACACATGCACACGGATTTGTTTCATTTTGCGCGGGGCTGCCCCGCTGCAGCGCGTCTGATAATTCCTGCTCGGCCCTCGCGTCCATGCCTCCGTGCCCTCCTCCAGGCTGCCTTTCTTCCCTCTCCAGCCTCCCTCCATGCCGCCACCGCTGCTCCTATCCCCTCCTGAATCCCAGATGCTACTGGGAATGAGCATCCCAGGCCTTCCTTGTGCAGACTTCCCCTGCTCAGCTCCCGGGAACGCCTTCTTCCCGTTGGCCACCGTGGCTGCCTCTGGTTTCTGCTCCTCCTCAAGCCCGAGTCCCGTGTGCCCAGATGAGCACGTCTGCTCCCTCTGGTGCTCCAACTCGCAACCCAGCCTCTGCCTCCCCTCCACTCAGACCGGACCGCAGCGTCGTCAGCTAACAAAGGCTGGTCACTTGCTGGTCTGGAACGTACAGCTCCTTCCTCCCTCCCTGGCACCAGGCACTTCCCACATAAGGGCCATGCAGCTTGTGCCTTCTGTCTCCTCCCATGTGGTTAGGCCGTCCTGGGCCTCTGTTCTGCTGGGAGCTGCAGGTACAGAGGCAAATACAGGGCCTGTCACTGCCCCCAGCGAGGGCATGTCTGGGGCAGGCCAGGACTAAACCATCCAGGGTACTTCACTCCGGGCCTGCCTCTCCCTTACATCTGGTTTCATTTTTCTTTTCCCTGAAGGACAGTGTGGCTGCTGCTGGCTGCAGGGGAGTTGCTGGAAGGATCTTGGGGAGCAAATGTTGGGAATGTGGCTCTTCCTCAGTGCCCTCCCTCAGACCTGCATCCTGTGCCCCCTGATCCTCACCTGGCGTTCGCTCGTTTCCATTTGTTTCAGATGGGCAGCCGTGGGCAGCCTGTATTCTTGCCGCCTTAGCCATAACATCCTTGGGTACAGCTGATGGGACTCCAGGGCCACTGAGTTTAGCCATTGCTCCTCACAGCCTGTCCGCCATCTCCCACCTTTCCTGGGTGTGCTGCAGGCACTGGTGCCCTGGTGGGCTGCGTCAACACTTTTGGCAGGGGACGGGGAAGGCATCCTGAAGGAAGCATCGTTAGAGACGAGCCTTGAAGAAGTATGAGTTCTGTAAGGAAAGAAGCAACGGAGCCAGGAGTCAGAATGCCCAGCCCCGCAGAGGGTGGCCATGGGTGTGAAAGGCACTCGGTGACAGCTGTGCAAGTGAAGTGTACACAGGGCTGCTGCCACAGGAGCAGCAGGTGGAAGGCCGACTGTCCTGTAGACAGAGGAAAGAGACACACGCACTCCCCAAGGCTGTCCTGAGGCCAAGTGAGCTAAGCTTTGTTAAGGGGGAAGGAAACACGGGATCCTAGCTGCTATTTTTATTTGAAAATTGGGGTTCTCTGTGCAAAATGGGGGCTTTGGGACCAGCCTTGTTACCCCCAGTGAGTGGGGCTTAAAGGACAGAGCAGGCTGGCCTCGTTGGCTGCCCAGACTGTGAAGGGGCACTCCTGACCCTGCCTGCTGCAGAGGAGGGCCCAGGTTGGGACTGAAACTGCCCTCCCATGGCCAAGTGCACTGTGCACACACCATTCCAGGCCTTCCCGTCCCTCCCACCCCATCCTGGGATTGCTTATGCTCCACCCAGTGAGTACACAGGCCAAAGGCATGCAGGTCAAAGAGGCGTGCAGAAGACGCCTGATCAGAGCAGGCAGGCCTTCCCAGCTTGGCCAGTGTGTGATGGCCACGATCCCGGCACACCCAGACACCGCCCAGCCGGTGTCACTGTCTGTCCTTCCATAATCCCTGACTGCCTCCGTCTGTCCCTGTCGGCCTCCTGGTCCTGACAGCGGCCAGACTCCATTTTTGGCTGCAGATTCCATTATGTTGTTATGAACCAGCGGGTGCTTCAGAACAACTAGGACTGGTCTGTACTGTGATAAGACGCACCACATCTGCCCTCCATGCGAGGGGCAGAGTCAGGGCTAAGTGGCTGCTCAGACCTCTCTGCTTCTCCCCCTTCCCTCTTGGTGGTAGCAATGGGGCCTTCCAGGCATCTGTCCTGACTGCCTGATGCCTAATGCACATATTATGCCTGCTCAGTGCACACCACGCCCACAGGTAGGCCCACCACGCAGCTGGCCTTCTCTTATTCCCTTCACAAGAGAACCACTCCACTAGCGGTAGGAAAGCGAGGGCTGTCCTTGGCCGAGCAGGGGTGGCCCATGACATTGGAGGAAAGCCCCAAATCCCATCCCCGTGATGCCCCCGCCCCCCTGCGCTGCACGGCCGGCCCCCAGAGGAGCTAGGGCTGGGAGGGGAGGGGAGAGGAGAGGAAGGGCGGGCAGCAGGCGGCACCATCTGCGGCTGTCCTTTGTGCTGGCAGCCAAGCCATCCCTCCGTCACTGCAATCCGCGGGCCTCGTGCCTGGCGTGCAAATGAGTTTCCAGATGCCCAGTTCCCCCGCACAAGAAGCAGTAACTAGGGCCTGGGAGAAGAATGGAATGATCTGGAAACTCATTTCTGTTTGTTCCAGCCTCTCGGAATAGGCTGCTGCCCTCCAGCCACAGCAGATATGTGCTGGGCACCCACTGCAGGGGTTTGCCAGTGTCTGGGCAGACACACGGGTGAGGTGGGGGCCGGGTGTGGCAGGGCGCGGTGGCCGAGGCGCCCACTGACCGTGCCCTTCTCGTTGCAGCCCTGCTGTCGTCCTGGTGTGAGGAGCTCGGCCGCCTGCTGCTGCTCCGACATCAGAAGAGCCGCCAGAACGACCCCCCTGGGAAACTCCCCATGCAGCCCCCCCTCAACTCCATGAGCTCCATGAAACCCACTCTGTCGCACAGGTGAGTGGGCACACGCCTCCAGGGGGCGGGCCCAGGCTGCTTGGGTGGGCACTGAGCAGCCACTCCGTGGGCCCTCATGTCTCCAGTGAAGCGCCCCTGAGGTGGAAGAACTGGGGTGGAGGCCTCTGAGCAGCCATAAGGATATTACATTTTCTAAAATGCAGTTTTTAAATCCTCATGGTGAACGCTGTTTCTTCCCCATCTAAACATGTTGACAGCACCAGGTTTATGCAATCTGACGGCTTTGTCCCTTTGGTCAGGAGCTGTTTCTTTGTCAGGTTCTAGGCTTCTGGTGGAAAGTTAGAAATCCTGAACTCGGCCGGCCGGCCTTTGGCTCACTCGGGAGAGTGCGGTAATGATAACACCAAGGCCACGGGTTCGGATCCCACATAGGGATGGTCAGTTCGCTCACTGGCTGAGCGTGGTGCTGACAACACCAAGCCAAGGGTTAAGATCCCCTTACCGGTCATCTTTTAAAAAAATACAAAAAGAAATCCTGAACTCGGGGCCTTCTCTCTTTCCTGAGCAGGGTCTTGGCAAATCCAGGGACATGAGTGGCTGACAGGGTCTCATGAAGGCCACAGGGCTGGTGGTCCCACCTCCAAGTGAAGCTGGAGCCAGTGAGGCTGGGCTAGGTCCGCCAGAAGCCCAGGGGTACAGGCAGGACTGGGCTTGCTGGGGACAGCCAGACACCAAGACATCGGCCAGTCTGCCCCGTGCCAGCCTCAGGAGGAGCATGTGGTCAGGACTGGCAATTCCCTCAGTTAATTATCTCGCGAGTCCCTTGCTGAGCTGGGGATGCTCTCTCCAAGTGCTCAGCAGGCTGACCCTGGAACAGCAGGGCCTGTCATGCTGTCTGCCCTCCCTGTGCGTGTCCTCACTAATGACCAGGAGAGGCATTTGCAGTCAGAGCTCAGCTCTCATTATCCAGCCTGACTGAGGGGCCCGCAGCCCAGAGCACGCTGCAGGCAGACCCAGGTCACACCAAGGCACTGCCGAGAACATGGGTGTCAACCATGCTGTATAAATTGAATTAAAGGCTTGTTGACTCTTGGAACCAGAAAGGACCTTAGCACTCATTAAGTCCAGTGCCCTGCCTGGGCAGGATTGCCCCTGACATGTGGTTGCCTGCCTCGGTCAGAAGCACTGTGTGCCACAGCAAACCCACCACCTCCCAGAGTTGCTATCTCCCTGGACCCCGGGTCTGGTGGCTGACAGCTTCACATGCCTCCCTTCTGTGGCATGTTTCTCAGGGGGCTTGGCATTTACACAGGATAACTTTTCATGGTGCAGGACTTTGTAGGGCCCACTCTGTTCTTTAAATGACTGCCCCCACACCACCAAACATTGTAGCAGCAAAAGCACCCTCACTATTTGGGGAGGGGTTTCAGGGGTGTCATCCTTGGTTGAGTACCACTGCACTAGAGGCAAAACCTGCCTCCTCCTGCCTTCCACCCCTTACTCTTGGTTCAGCTGAAAGCCTCAGGTCATCTTCACCTGAACCCAGCCGCCGAGTTTTCAGGGGTGTCATCCTTGGTTGAGTACCACTGCACTAGAGGCAAAACCTGCCTCCTCCTGTCTTCCACTCCTTACTCTTGGTTCAGCTGAAAGCCTCAGGTCATCTTCACCTGAACCCAGCCGCCGAGCACAGGTTGTAGCTGAATTTAACTTAAGTGACATACTTTGCAGTTGCCCTTGTGAAATTTGAGCTCATTAATTCTGGCCCAGCCATCCATCCCTCCAGAAATTGTCCTGCCTCCCATCATCCCACTGGTTATGCTCTTCCCAGCCTTCTGTCTTCCAAACCATTTCAGTAAAGTTGTTGCTGATGACAGGCCAGAGCCCTGCGGCTCCCCACTAGAGACCTGCTGCAGACCTGCTTGACCGAGATCATTCGAGCCACTGAGCACGACTGATCTGGACCACAGGCAGCCCTTTGCCAGGTCTTCGCTGAGTTGAGCGAAGGCACGAGATTGTTCGGTCCTAAGGTTGAGCAGCAATGAGGGTTGTCTGTGCCCAAGGAGCTGAATCCAGCTAGTTGGGGAAATAAGACTGATTGGGGCAAAAGTGGGAGCTGGCAGATCAAGGCAGTGTTAGGGTTAGCTGACAGGTCACCGGGCTGTGGGGTTCAGAAGGAGGAGGATAGGGAGGCTGCCTGGAAGAGGAGGGGTCTTGACCCTGAAGGACTTACGTTAAGAGTGGGCATGTGTGTTCTGTGAGTTCAAACTGGCTTTCCTAAGAAATGCTGTGGCCCAAAGAGCCACTGGTCAGCAGCCAGTGCCCTCCTGCGTCTGCAACTGCCATGGGTCGGCTCCTTGTAGAGCCAGAAAATGAGTGAATGCCAAGCAGGTGGTCTGAGGCTTGAAGGCCAGTCTGGCTTTTATTCTTTGGGCCTTAGGTGGTCTGTCAGAGAAGGGAGAGCTGTGTGGGCTGGAAGACTTTCTAAGTATAGGTGGACAACCCATCAGTTGCATGGAACGACGCCCCCCCACCAGGAGCACAGTGAGGTGGTGGGCTTTCTGGGTAGTACCACATTCCCTGCACTGGGAATGGCAGAACTGTGAGGGAAAAGGTCCAGAGTGGGAAAGGGACTTGCCCAAGAACACAGCCAATAAGGGGCACAGGGGGGCGTTAAACAACGCACGGTGCTCTGGTGCCCACCCTGCTGCTGTTCGAGATCAGTGAGGTGGTGTCTGTTTGTTAACCCGATTTGGAGGGTCTTTTTGGAAGAGGGTCATCCACCGTTCTGACCCATAGCTTACCCGGTTTCCCGTTTTATAGTGGGACAGTTGAGACCCGAAAGAAGCATCATAGGTTGAAGGAGGGTCGGTGTCTAAGTCCCTTCCCTACGCCCAGGGCTGTTCCGAGGACGCGGTGTAGCTGAATGATTATACGTTAGCTGGTCTCTCCTTGTAATCTTCCTGAATTTCTCCAAGAGAGAAACCCCTCATTTCCAGGGAAACTCCAATGGGCTCCATCAGCTTTTAAGTCCCTAACGTAATTCCCCAAACCAGAAGGAAAGAAAATGGAAGAGAAAGTCGAGAATTTTCACAGTCAGGAAGCTGCTTGAATCCGTCCTCGTCAGCATTTCTGTAGCTTGGACATCAGTCACGCCCACTGCAGGCCAGGGAGGTTCCGTGCCACAGCTTGAGGCTGCGAGTCCGAGCCTGAGCTCTTCCATCCAGGGCTGTGCCTCCAAACAAGGCCTTTGACCTCGCTGAGCCCCATGGTGGTTCCCTGCCCATGGGGACGTAACGATGCTCAGTACCAGGAGCAGGATGTCAGAGAAGGGTCAGGCCATCAGAGCCCACTGCTGTTTCTGAGGGTAACTCTGCTTATGAGGAGCAGTGATTATCCACAGTTTGTCAAAGTCTTTACACTCACACCATGTTCTGTCCTCGCCCCTGGCCATAAGCAGTGCTGTCCTCTGTGCTTACAGAAGGTGTCCAGAAAGCTACACAAGAGCAGGGAGGCCTGGCGAGGTCCCAGGCAAGGGCCCGATCAGTGGAACACTTTCCAGGTCCCTGTAGTGACCTGGACTTGATGCCAACTAAGTATTTCTGCCTTCTTTTCCCAGACTTTTAATGAGTGGTTAAAAAAGCAATTTGTGATTAGCACATTGTCTGTATACAAATCAGTGTAACAAAGGTAATTAAGAGCCTAATAAATCTTGTTTATGCTGTTAATTTGACTACAATCAAAGCTGGCTAGAACTGGGAAAGACTCCAGATCAAGGGGTGCCACCCTTCTTCTTCTGGGTGCAAGATTTGCAGCCCCCAGAGGAGATGTTCCTGGGCAGGAGGGATTCCCTGGTGTCCCCCGGGTGTAGCAGATGGGGCACAGGCCCGGGATCCAGGCTGCCAGGACCCAAGTTTCGGCTCTGCTATCTTCCAGCTGAGTGACTTTTGTGCAGTGACTTAACCTCTCTGTGCCATAGTTTTCTCCTCGAGAAGGGGACTAACAGCTGTGGCAGGGCTTACATGTTTGTCGCCATGCCTGGCACCCAGGGAGCCCCACGGACCTGTGGTTATTTCCCCGACCCTCCGCTGGTGCCATCAGACTGTTGTGCTCACTCGTGGTCAACCAACAAGAAGGGGCCCATCAGAAGTGACCCCCAGGCTTCTCCTATCCTTGCTCACTTCACGTCATCTTCACAGCTGTCATTTTTAGCTCTTTTTTGCATAGCTGTACCAAAGTGCAGTTTGTAGTAGGCCCTTCTTGCCCCCAGAAAATTAAGAAAGAAAGAAAGAAAGCAATGAAAGGGAGAATTGAAAGACCCATGAATCCCTGCTCCATTAGTTCCAGATTGCAAAGATGCAAGGATCTTTCTTCTTTCCTCCTTCCTATTGAAAAATTGTAACACCCTCTAACATGCAGTTAGCTGCACAAGTTTCTCTCTAAGTTTCACCGCAGGGAAGGAAGGAAGTAGGCCCCAGTAATTGTGATGATGGAGAACGCTGCTAATGGTTCCCTAAATTAAAGAGGGCGGGAGCTCCAGCTCCTCACCGGCTTGGCGTTTCATTAGTGGTAACACTACAGCTTTGCACAGAGACGGGATCAATATAGCCAGATCAGGGAAATTAATTAGGGCATGACAAGACCCTTAATGAGAATTGGTTATTTCTTCCAAATAAAGCGGCTGTTCCAAGTGCAAGGGAAGAGATAGCCCAGCCCTCCCCACCTCTTCCTTCCAGGAATGTCTGTGTAGATGCTGCTGCCACAGGGGTGCCCAGGAGCCAGGAATCAGCACTTTCTCGTCCCAGGCCTGCTCATTTTCTCTCGTGCAGCAAACCTCCTCCAGTGTCTGTGGAGCTGGTACTCAGACATGTAAACCGTCTGCTGAAACCGCAGCATGAAGAGCCCTCTATAAAATATGTGAAAGTGTTGAGGGAACAGAGGAAGATGCCCTGGCTTCTGCCTAGGAGAGTCCTAAATGGGAGTATGCAGACTGGGCTTTGAAGCACAGGCAGGAGTTCACTAGCTGGAGAAGGGAAGGCAGAAGAACGCTAAGGAAGCCTCAGAGGCTTGGAAAGCACGTTCCTTCTAGTTGACAGGCAGGAGTGATAACAGTCCCTCCCATTGGTAGCATATTTGCAAACTTATAAGCACCTTCATTGTGTCGAGTAAATCCTGGTACCATGTGGTGGCTGGGCTGGAAAATTGGCAAGAGAGGCATAAGTACAGTTGAGCAGGGTCTCCCTACCAAGCATGTGCTAAGCGTTACTTGTATTCTCATGTTTCCTCCTACAAGAGAGTTAGTCCCACTTTACAGATGAGGAATTTGA
>NW_007735073.1:0-14113 GCF_000696425.1 Galeopterus variegatus
ACACAGGAATCCACTTGTGGTGTGTGCACTGTCAGGGAAACTGAAGAGATGCGACGTGCGGTCTGACGCATGTGCACAGCCTGGCAGGTGGCCTCCAGGTCTGTTCTAAGCCTGTGAAAGGGAACAGAGAGGAGAGCAGGGGGAGGGGAGGGTGGAGAATGCGGTTCTGTGCCCAGCACAGCATCCCCTTAGCAGCAGTTTGGCCTGTTCAGCAGTAGGAGGGCAGCTTGGGAAGATTTGGGGTTGGGGTGGTGTCTTAGGTGCCTGTTGTTCTGTAACAAACCACCCTCAGAGCCAAGTGGCTGAAGACGACAGCTGTTTCATTTGCTGCTGCCAGTTCTGAGGCTCAGCAATTTGGAGTGGGCTCAGCAGGGTGGTTCTTTGGCTAGTCTTGCCCAGGGTTGCTCATGTGACTGCAGACGTCTGAAGGTTCTTCTGGGGCTGGGGAGGCTCTTCTGGGGCTGGGCAGGCTGAGATGGTCTCCCCTACGTGTCCTTCCTCCTCATGGAGCCCCCAGGGTCCCCAGAGAGGGAGAGCAGCTGCAGGCCCTTGAGACCTTATTTTGGATGCTTACCCCATGTCCTCACTTCTGTGGGTCAAAGCAAGTCACAGGCCGTCCTGGATCAGAAGGTGGGAGACAGACTCCGCCTCCTGACGCCCAGGCACATTGCAGCAGGGGGTGTGCAGCGATGGGAAGAAGCTGTGGCCGTCTTTTGCAGTCTCCCACCGGGTGAGGAGGACAGGAGAGACGGCAGCAGGGAGGAGCTGGGAGCTTGGCAGTCATCCTGGGTAGAACCAGAATGGTCCTGAGACAATTGGAGAACGAGTGAGGGGTTGCGAGAATGGCCTCGGCAATTCAGCAGCAGTGAACAGCACACACAGGGTCCTCTGTGTTCCAGGCAATGTGCGGAGCACTGAGAGGTGCTGAGAGCTGTGTGGGATGTAGTTCCCCTCCTTCAGGGCTGGCCATCAGGCTGGCAAGGAAGGACATACCTGAAGAAATGTAAAATCCAGCACAGGGGCATGTGGGAAGTGCCTCAGGGCCCTAAAGTAGTTTTCAGGAGGATGGGGAATGCCCCAAAGTCAGGATGGGGAGATTCCAGTGGGAGCTGTTTCAACTGGATGCCAGACAGTCCTGAGCAGCAAGGGATGGAGTTGGGGTTTCCTAGCCCCGAGGCAGCGTCACTCTGCTGGCAGGAACCGGGGAGAGGGGGTGGGTCCTGGAGAGGTGGGCGGTCCCTTCTCCAGGCTGACATCCAGGCCAGTTCTCATGGCTCATTTTGCTATCCTGGTCTCCAGACTCCCAGTTGCTGTCTCCTGTCCCTTCCCCTCCACGTGGCTGCAGGGGAACTGATGGGGCATCTAAATCATGGGATGTCTGCTGAAAACCACTTAGTGGCCCAAAGATCCACATTTAGTTTCTTAAGGTGGTGCTGCCACCTCCCACTAGTCTCAGTGTCCTTCCTATTTCTCTTTGTAGAAGAACCTGTGAGGTCACCCCCTCCAAGAAGCTCTCCATGGTTGGCTGCTTTTAGTTCCCGTGGCGTCTCCTACATGGCTTATGCTTGTCTCTTCCCACTGGACGTCTTGAGGGCAGGGGCTATGAGGGGTTTACCTTCTGTATGTCCATGGTCTGCACATAGTAGGTGTGCAAGAAAATGTTGTTAAATAAGGTGGAGCCACAGGACATGAGCCTGGGTGGGGGGTGAAATAAAGATGTCTTTGCCTCTCAGTAAGGCAGCTCATGGAAAAGAACAGTACGCTCATGCTCTGGAAATCTTCAAGAAGATAGTCATTGTCCTTCATGTTTTCAGCGTCACTTGCTTGGAATCGGAGCCTGGTCTTTTTAGAATCGTTTTGTTTCCTGAGTCCCTGAAAGTGCATTGTGTTCACTCACTGCATCGCAACCCTTGGATAGTCTGCAGCCTGTTCTTTAAGGTTTGCCATTCAGTGGCTGCTGGAAGACCTGCCTCCTGCTGAAGTCTTCTCCGTGTTAGTCCCTCTCAAGGTTTAGATGCCTCCCCTCCAGGTGGCATTAACGGCTGGTTAATGTGCAGGTGAGCATGGTGATCTGCAGCTGGCCTGGGCAGACATCAGTTATCCATGAGTGCCTCGTCTGCAATTCCAGTGGCTCAGAATGGAGCAGACTGTGGGCTGCGTTGCTCTCAGTAGCCCTTGCCCTGGGCAGCCATCGTGCTCCGTCATGCTCCTTAGTAAACTGACCCGTCTGACCACTTTCTGTGTTCTTGTTTGCAGGATGATGATGGGCCGGTTTGGTAAGTAATGGGCTGGGGGTGGGAAGGGGGAGTCTGAGATCGCCAGCACGTTGGACTGTCCCAGGAGGCTCCTGGGGGGGCTCATGCTGTCATGCGGGGAAAGCAGGACCCCACGCGGGCCTCGCTGCTCCCAGGGGCTCTGGAATCCTANGTCCCAGGAGGCTCCTGGGGGGGCTCATGCTATCATGCCGGGAAAGCAGGACCCCACGCGGGCCTCGCTGCTCCCAGGGGCTCTGGAATCCTCGAGAACATGAGCAGCCCCCTTCCCCCATATTACAGGCTCGTGACTTTGCTTCTCAGAGCTGCAAGGGGCTGGGTGGCGCTAAGAAGAGCGAGGCAGAAGCCTGCCCGGGCGGAAGGAGCAGCGGGCCGTGTCTGGGGCACGCTCTCACTCTCACCGGCGGGAGCCAGAGCAGGAGGGAAGGAAGATGACAGGAGGGAGGTGGCCTGGGCCCACGCAGAGCCTGCTTAGCCGGGAGAGACGCTCCCTGCAGGCGAACCTTCATACACACATCTTCCACCTGAGAAGCTCTGCCTAACAGACTTCCTTAGTGTTGGTGGCCGCGGCCGTGGTCCAGCTGGTGGCCTTTGGCCTGTCCTTCTGCTCTGCTGCCCATCTGTGAAATGGGACAGTAGGAGGTTCTGCCAGGATCTGGCGGGGTCGTTGAGAGGACTGAGTGACATGATCACATGCGTGCTGCTTGCCCAGGGCCTGGCACTCTGTGTGGGGCGGTTATTGCTGCTAGTTTTCCACAGCTGTTCCCAAACAGGGAGACGATCACTCCCTCTTACCCCATTATAGCCCACGACTCCATCTTCATCTCAGCGAGGGGGGGGGGACAAAGGGACCAGCAGCTAGTGGCAGCACTTAAACCCTCAGAGATGGGAAGCCCCAGAGCCGCAGCCAGGCTGTCTGCCTCGAGGAATATTTCAAAGCAAAGCACTCGACCCCCAGATACTGTCTGTGTTCTGCAGTGGGCGGAGGGGACGGGGGGCAGCTGTTAGAAGGAAAGTGAAAGCCAAATAGAAGCTTCCCTGCTGTCCTTGAGCCTGCCAACCCGGAGTTGGTCCCTGTTGCTTCAGGGGCCTCTGGGTGGAGGGTGACACCCCATGGGTCCTCTACCATGAGGGCAGGCTGGCTTGGCCACAGGCTGCGACACCACTGTTACTTTCATCTGAAGAGGGCTTGCAGCCCTTAAATTCTGAAGGCTCTTGAACTCAAGAAAATGCAGCGATTATGTGTCCCCTAAGCTTTCTTTAGTAGACCTTAAGCTGTGCTGGGAAAATTCACAGGCCTTCACTATTTATTTTTTTAAGGAGCAATTCAGTTCTTTTTAATGATTTTATTACTAAAAAACAAATAAAGAGGAAGGGACGCCTCCCGTTTACAGTTGCTGAGGGAGCAGACAGTGGGGTCACGGGGCCGGCGTGGGATGCCCCAGTGGAGCCAGCGGGCATCGTCACTCTGTCCGTGTCTAGGAGGAGGCCCAGTTTGGGGACATGGTGCAGCTCTATGGCACCTCCTCTCCATCCTTTCTGCACAGAAGCGGCTCAGGCCCCTTGGGATTGTAGAGATATGGATGAAGAGAGGGTTTTCAGTGTTGTCCCCGGTTTTCTGCAGAGGTGTTACTCTGTCTAGTCTGAGGTTTAGGGAATTTAAAGAGAATCGGCTCTGTGGTGGGCGGGGGGCTCACGCGCCTGGGGCTGTGTGTTGCCTCCCATGGTCCAAGGGAGGAGGAGCCCCTCTGGGGTCTGGTACTCAGGGCAGTGACCCTAGGTAAGAACCGCATGTCACAATGTGAAAGGGGACTCAGCTGCCGCTGGGGGGATGGTGGGACAATGAGAGGTCTGTGCAGCTGTTCTCAGTACCTCCTGGGCTTTCCACCCTGTGCATATGAGGTGCACACAGGCTGTTAGCGGTGACAGGCAATTAGTTCCGCCCCCGGCCTCCCTGCCTCTGCTGACGCAAGCTCCAAAGCCTCCTGGTCCCCAGCCTGGCCACCTCGGGCACAGCTGGGCTTCTGGCCAGCACCTCCCCGTGGGAGCAGTGGTCTGTCTTGTCCCACACTCACCTCCTGCAGCCGCCCTCTAGCCCACTGCCCTGCCTGGGTCCTCCAGGTGATGCTTCCCCCCGGGCATGCTGGTGTCCGATGCCCCTGCTGGCTGCTCCTCTGCACAATTGTTGGGGTGGTGCTTCCTAAAGCCCCCTCATCACGCCCCTGTTCTGCTCGCAGCCCATGCAGTGGCCTCTACGAGCCTCTCAGACCACCCCTCTGGACAGCACGCACCTCCTCTCTGGCCTCTTGTTCTCACCTCGCGTCCGGGCCCAGCCTCGCGGCTCCCTCACCATTCTGAGAACACCCGAGAGCGCTCCCGCTTCCACCACCCTCCGCCTGAAATGCTCTCCCTCTAGATTACTCCATGGCTCACGCCTTCAGTTCTTCTGGCTCTTGGCTCAAATGTCACTTATCGGGGAGGCCCTCCCTACCCCGCTGCCCCAAACTAGCACCCTCTGGCTCTCCTCCCCCCCTTACTCATATGCCTGTAATCATCTTTCACACTGCAGAGCGCTCTCTGCTCAGGGGTGCTTGGCCTGTCTTCCCTGCGTCAGTGTTTACACACGTAAGCCTCCATGTACCTGGCAGACAGTGGCGCCGGCGAAATTTCCAGGGCACCCGCCACCCTTCCCCCTCTCCCTTCACACACAGCTCCTTGCACTGGAAGCGCCCTGTGGGTGGGGACCGTCTCTTCCTCCACCCGCACCCCCCACAGCAGCCAGCCCTGGGTCTCAGTCCCCACCAGCAGATACCAAACGTTCCTGGAGCTTCCAGACACCAGGCAGACCCTCCTGGCCATGGCTGCCCGCTGGCTTTGCCAGGAGCGTGTTCTCGGCCTCACCTGTGAGCGCACTGAACCCAGGAACCGGCCCCATCCCCCATCACTCCAGCAGCTGAGTGGGCTCCCGAGGGTCCCACCCGCCTCCTGACAGTGTCACTGTCCTGGCAGAGGTGGGGCGAGGATGCTTTTCTCTCCCCTGGAAACGAGTCTCCCTCTCCCGGGAGCTGGGAGGTTGCAGCCTGATCTCCATGGCAACTGGTTCGCTCTCACCTCTTCTCTCTGCTGGGCCCTTCCCCTCCCCCGCTTCCACCAGCCCAGAGCCCCTTCCGGAGGCCGAAGCTGTGTCGGGTCAATGTCAGGACATGGGGGGAGAAGGGGAGCTGCCCCCTCCCTGTCCTGTCTCTCCCCCTTCCTGCCTGCGAGCTCGTTCTAAAAACTCCAGCTCGATCTCACCACCCCTGGTCACTGCGCCCTGCACGACTCCCACACAGCAGGGTGCAGCCTGCTAGCCCCCCTCACCGGCACCCCCACTCGTGAACCTCCTCTGGGCTCTCTCGAACCTCTCTTTGCACTTTCTGTTCCCTCCTCTTGGAATGCCCTTCCTCCTCTTCTTGTCCCAGCAAGCCCGGCTCAAACTTCAGGGGCCCTTGTGGAGCCTTCTTTGGCCCCCCCGCCCCTGGCCCTTGGGCCCGATACTCAGGTGCCTCCAGGCACCAGGCCAGTAACATGGAAGCGGGAAGTGGCTAGATTATAAAATGATGAACGCAGCTGCCCCTCAGCCTCAGTGTTGGGTGACAGTGGGGAGTGGTGGGGTCTGGGGCAAACTGGAGAGTCCGCACCCCTGTCCCCACGGGCAGCTCACTGGGGCCGGGGGGAGAGTAGGCTTGCTGTTGCCACAGCCTCCAGTTCTTCCAGAGCAGCCAGACATTCAGAACTTTTGGACAAACCTTCCAATTTTAGAAACGTTGACTCAAACAAAAACAGCTTTATATGGACCAGGCTAAGCATTCTTGCGGGTTGAACTTGGGTGGACACTGGCACGCTCTGGTCGATTTGGCCCCTCTCTGGGTTCCTCTTTTCCAACACTTACAGGGTTGCCCCAACACAGGGTTGTCCCGCCACAGTCTACCCCCTCCCCAGGCCCCCCCCCACCTGTGCCCGTCTCAACAGCAGGGCTATCCTTGTTTATGTCTGTGATGTCCCTAGGAAGTCGGCTGGGGGCAGGACGAGGGAGCGCTGAGGACCTGATGTGCCCGGCAGGCAGTCTGCTCCTCGCTTCATTCAGTGCCTGGTTCATCCTTGCACAGGGTTGAGGTGGGGACACTCAGTACTCTCTCTTTACAGAGGAGGAGTGGGTTTGGAGAGGGAAGCAACTCGCCTAACATCGTGAGATTCTAAATTGAGCAACTATGTTTGAACCCAGATTGATTTTATTCCCAAGGCCCTCTCTTTACAGAGGAGGAGTGGGTTTGGAGAGGGAAGCAACTCGCCTAACATCGTGAGATTTTAAATCGAGCAACTATGTTTGAACCCAGATTGATTTTATTCCCAAGGCCGAGCACAACACAGGGGTGCAGCAAAGGCCTGTCCGGGTCCCCGCTGCCCCTTTTCGTAGCCCCCCTGCCCCAGCCGAGTGGGCTGTGTGACGTTGCTCCGTCCCCTGGGTGCAGGTGAGTGGCCGGCATGGAGGCGCCCCTGCAGCGCCGGTGCCTCCCCGCGTGGCTTGACTCCGCCAGCCTGGCGGTGGCCTGGCTAAATATACCCCGGCTGACGTCAAGCTCTCTTTGCTCCTGGGGTTTTTCTTAAGCTGCATTTAAAGTCTGTGTGTTGCTTTGTAAAGATTTAGCTTTTTCTGGTCCCCTTAGCAGACTGTCTTATTGAGTATAATCTGACTTAGATGACTATAAAAATAATTTACAGCCGCTGCGTTAGAAAAGCTGGTGGGTCAGGAGGGTGGGGCCTTTTGGTCAATGTCAGTCTTTAGTGAAGGAAACCTCCCTCCCTTCCCCCAAACACACATGCACATAAACACACACATGTATACACATGCACACTTCTCTCCCTTCCTCTTTGCCTCTCACCGCCCACCACCCACTGCCTACCCACAAGCCCAAGGAAGAGGCTGCCTGGGCTGGGCCGTGAGCTGCTTCCTGGGGCCCTGGTCCTTCTGTGCCAAGCACCGTCTTTTCGGGGAAGGGCCAGGCTACTTCCTGCAGGAGAAGGCCTGGCTGGCTCCTCTCCTTTGGGGCCTCTGGTTCACCAGGTGCCTTCTCTTTTCTCAGTCCTTAGACAGGCCAGGGTGGTCCCTGAAGCAGGCCCTTGGGTCACCTGCAGACATGTGGGAGGAGACTTCCTCGTCCACCCTGTCAGTTTGGTCTCCCCAGCTCCCCAGGGCTCCACTTTGGGTTTGGGTCCAAGCCCTGGCTAGTAACAGAGGGTCTCTCTGCTGGCCTCAGTCCTCTGCACATATATTGTCCCCAGGGACTTGAGGACAGATGTTGGGGGCCCCGTCCCCCTCCCAAATTCTCTCCTCCCCCTTCCTTCTGCCCTGAGAGTGATTCCACACAGCTTTGCATACACCCTGGAGGCTTCAGCTCTCTGCTTGGGGTCCTGGCTGCAGCAGTCTCTGTCCCATGTGCCTCCATGTGACCCCTCCCCACCCATGGCAGTAGCCACGCTAGAACCAGGTACCTGGCTGCAGCCAGCCCCAAGCCTTGAGAGCAGCATTGATAGCCTTCAGTGGCCTCAGGTTGGAAAGGGAAGGGATTTATTCTGGGTTAATTTGGAAGGCTGGTTGGGCCCCTGAGTGGCAGATGAGCAGGTTAGGCTCACCTGGGAGAAGGAAGACGGCCAGGACACCTGGGGGACAAGTGAGTTGCTTGTTGACGATACCCCTGCAGAGGCAGATGCCCTCAGAAGGCTGCTGTAGAGACATTCTGGAGCAGGGTCTCTAGCTCATGCATTTGTTCTAAGCACCAGCTGCCGACCCCTCACTGTTCTGGAGCTGGAGGCTGTGCAGAGAACAAGTGAGACAGCAGATAATACTCCGCAGGTGAATAAAAATGGAACGGAATTTCAAGTAGTGATAGGTGCCGTGAAAAAAGTGCACCTGAGCCAGAGGACAGGCAGTGGGGCAGGGCACCCCTTGCGGGGTGACATCAGGGCAACCTAAAGGAAGGGAGACAGCATGAACAGCAGGTGCAAAGGCCCTGAGGCAGCTGTGTGCCTGGTGTGGCACAGGAGCAGCTAACGGACCGGCTGGTGGGGAGAAGTCAGGAGGTCGAGTGAGTTGGAGATGATATGGAGCCTGTTAGATCCCACAGGCCCACAGGAGACAGAAGGAATTTGATTGTAGGAGTGATCAGAAGCTGTTGGAGGGTTTTAGTCAGGGCCTGTATGGGGAGGAGGAAAGGAAATGACCTGGTTTGCACTTTAAAGGGCTCACTGCCTGCGGGAGAGTGCTGGGGAGGGGCCAGGCGTGGAGCAGGGGCCAGTTCAGCAGGAGGCAGTAGCTGCTCCCAGGCAGGGGCGCGGGGCGTGCGCAGGGGAGGCAGGTGAGGCAGGTGAGGCAGAGGCGCAAGTGGTCGGATTCACAGACAAAATTTATTGGAAGATGGACTGTGGGAAAAGGGAGCGATCAGGACGCCTCAGGTCCTCAGATGTAAGTGCTATCCCTGTACTTCGTATGAAAAGCTGAAAACTGAGTTGGAAGGAACTTTAGAAGCATCTAGTCCAACCTTTCTTGGTGGTGGTTCTGAACTATGCTGACTTTCTGTCATCAGCATCAGCCCTTCAAATCTGGCAGGAATTAAGAGGATTCTAGGCAGGTGTGAGTGTTGAGGCCGAACTTCCTGAGGGCCAGAAGCTGGCACGTCCCGGGAAGCGGGGGGATTAGGGCAGCACCGCGTGTCTCCATAAACGCTTCTCCACGTGTCTCTCTTGCATGTCCTCGCAGAGCGCGATGCCTTCGACACGCTCTTCGACCACGCGCCGGATAAGCTCAGCGTGGTGAAGAAGGTAAGCTCTGCACGGATGATGCCTTCTCCTGTCTCAGGCTCCTGTACAGCAAGTGCCTGCTGGGGAGAAGGTGGGAAAACGTTTGGAATCTCTGAAATGTTTGCCACGTGGATTGCAATGTAATTACAGTCAAAAACGTAACTACGGTGCGTAAAATTAGTGCCTTTTAACTCAACACCTCTGCTCCCTGGGTATCTTCCTGCCCACTGGCCCCGCTTCTGTTAAGTGAATTACTGAGCCAGCGTCGGTGTGGCAGGTCATTCCTTTTATCAATGTGGAAATGTTTTTAAGTGTGTCAACCTGCAGGCTCTCTCTGGCCTCATTACCATGAAGCTGGATTCGCAGCCTGCCCAGTAAAGAAGCAGGCCTGTGCTGGCTGTTCCGTGATGGATTTGGCCTGGTTCCCTCCAGACAGGAGCACAGAGGACAGGGTCTTCCCCAGCCCAGGCAGCTCACTGGTCAGTCTGCAGATGAGAAAAAACCATGTGAACCGAAGGCTCTGGAGTCAGGGGCTGGGAATGATCAGCTTCCGGGGGATCTGCCAGGAAGTCTTTTCCCACAAAAAGAATTGAGGTGCACATGGAGTTATCTGAGCACCTGCAGATGTCCCATTCGAGGAGGCAGGAGGAACGGTCATTTCCAGCCATGACCTAGGGGAGGGAGTTTTCCTTTGTCTAGGACAGCTTCCCTCAATAGGCTTCCTAGTGCAGGCCTTGTCAGAGCCTTTCCTATGCCAGCCTGCGCTGCAACTCTCCAAGAGGGGCTCGGGTGGAAGCATTTCTCAAACTTGTTTGTTGATAGTGGGATTTACTTATTTATTAATTTGGGGATAGAACTCATTACATCCTTGGGAACCCACTTTTGGAAAATGTTGGTGCAGGCTCAGACAATGAGATCATTAGTTCTCGGAAGCACGTTGCAAAAGGACCCAGTGTTCTTGGGTCCTCAGAGCAGTGCCCCTCACCCTGCCATGACCACACCTAGCCCCCAGGGACCCCGGCGGAGCTGGTTCGGTGGATGAATCTAATTCAGCTCCCTCATTTACCATCTGCGTGACCTGTGACAGCTTATACCCCTCCAGCCTCAATTTCCCCATCTGTCAAGTGGAGACAGAGACATTACCTACCTCTCAGGGGCGCCATGAGGATAAACTGGGATCATGTCTGTGCAAGGGCTTAGCGTGCAGTCCATGGTCACCAATTGTGTTGAATATGATGTGGCTCAAGGGTAGCTTTTAATTTCCGGTAGATATGATGTTAATTCATTTTTTGAAAAGACATTTTGGGCACGGGCGCCACCAGCAATGGACAAGACAAAGTCCTCTCATTTGCCTGACAGCTTCGTACTTCCAGCCACACCCTCGTCAACCCACACTGCAAGGTGCTGTGTTAGTGGCTCCCCATGCCCCAGGATGGGCACAGGGGCCCCTGCCCACCTCCCCAGGTTCTCCCTAGGTCACCCCCTCCTACTCCCATCCCACCCACATCCAGCCATGGCCTGAAGACCCCAAAGAGTCTGCAGATGTGTACGTGGCCTGGGTGCCTACTCGGCCCCCACCCCCCAGGGCCAACTCCAATCCTCCCTGTCTCTGGTGTCTTTGGGGTCCACTCACCTCCCTTCTGTGCTAGTATAGCTTCCCCCTGTGTCGCTGTGTCTCCTGACGTCTCTGTTCCCACCACTATGGGTATATGGAAATTATGCCCCAGGCTCTTGAGGGTGGGGCTCTCTTTTGCTGTCTTTATGTCCCCAGCACCAAGCAGAGTGCCTGACACATAGTAGCTGCTCAGTAAATTTGGGTAGAATGAATAAGAAATGATACCACATCCAGGGGTGGGGTGGGGTGGGGTGGTAATGAGTTTCCATTGAAGTTGGGTTTGATTGTTGATAAGTTATAGGTGACAAATTTTAATCTTTTGCCAGAGAGAAGCCAGTGCCCCTTGGTAGGTATGGAACAAGGCTCAGAAAATCCCCGCAGCCTGAGATAAAGCCCTGGATGGGTCTCCCACCTCCTGAGAGTGCAGTAGGGGTGGCCCGAGGCAGCTGCTCCCTCTCCATCTTCTGAGTGTGCCTTTTTTTCGAGGTTACATGTAGGGTACATTTGAAAACCTATCTTCCCCTGACAGTTTCATGCTTCTTAAGGACACTGATTATTCTTCTTTATGATTGTCAGATTAGGCGCTGTGTGTGGATGGGCACATGTGTGCATGGGTTGGTGAACAGGGAAGTGTGTTTTCTTCTCCAGCTGGGATGGACGTAGGCATCGTCCATACAACTGAGGGCTGTTGTAAGAACGTTGCGTGGGAAGCACAGGCTTGTTATTTGAGCAAATGGAGGAGATTATGGAAGCACTTCACAAAGCTGGCGCCGGCACCTGTGGAATCTGCCCCACCAGATGGGAACTGAACGTGGTCACTGATGGACCCTGTGTCTCTTTGCCTTGACAGTCTCTCATCACTTTTGTGAACAAGCACCTGAACAAGCTGAATTTGGAAGTGACAGAACTTGAGACCCAGGTATGTGTGCTTTGGGTTGCAGGGTCCTTTGCCCTGCATGGAGCCATGGGGATGTCACTCCAGCCCCTGCCACACAAGCCTTCTCTCAGTCCCACTGTCTTAGTTTCCTGGGGCCGCTGCAACAGAGTGCTACAGACAGGTGGCTGAAGTAACAGAAATTTATGTCTTCAGGGTCTGGGGGCCAGGAGACCAAAATCAAAGTGTGGGCAGGGTTGGTTCCTTCCGAGGCTGCGAGGGAGTGTCTGTTCTCAGCGGCTCTCCAGCTCCTGGTGTTTTGCTGGCAATCTTTGGAGTTCCTTGACTTGCAAGGAGCGCACACATCAGTCCAGTCTCTGCCTCCGTCCTGACATGGCGTTCTCCTTGTGTGCGTGCCTCTGTGTCCAAATTGCCCCTTTTTAAAGGACACAGTAGTGTTGGATTAGAGCCTGCCCAAATGACCTCATCTCAACCTGATTACATCAGCAAAGACCCTATTTCCAAATAAGGTCACATTCCCAGTTCCTGGAGATTAGGACTCCAGCGTGCCTTTTTTAGGGGGGCAGAATTCAACCCATAACAGCCTCCCAGGCGCCATCCCATCCCACCACAATCCCACCACAAGGCGTTTGCATGTGTGGCTCCCACGGTCTAGAATGTTCTGCCCCCTCCTCTCCTGGTCTCCACTGTGGCCTTTCACACTTGGCACTGGGCCGGCACCTGGCAAATGATGGAAAAATATCCCTCCAGGGACTATGTACAAAACATTTCTTCTGTCTCCTCTCCTGGTCTCCACTGTGGCCTTTCACACTTGGCACTGGGCCGGCACCTGGCAAATGCTGGAAAAATATCCCTCCAGGGACTATGTACAAAACATTTCTTCTGCCATAAGTGCATAAAGTATACTCCCCCTCCCCCCAGCCCCCACGCAGACCTAAAGTAGCATCATGGAAATACGTTTTCAAGTACTCGGCAAGCATTAAAGAAAAAATATAATTTTCGCAGGATTAGCTGGGTGCTTGAATTCGGAGTCTTTTGAGTTCTGGGTAAAGACGTCTCGAATGTACAGCTGATCCTTCTTAAACCCCTGGGTGACTGTGTTCATTCCTCTCTCTTTCTCTAACTTTTCTCATTGGCTTTTCTAATTAAAAAAGTAATTCAGGTTCATGGTAGAAATGTCTGAAAATGCAGATAAGCAAAACAAATAAAAATCATCCGTAATCCCATCACCCACCGATAACTGTGCTGAGAGTTTTGTTCAGGCCGTTTCTCTGAACGTAGGGCTGATCTCACACAGCATGGGGCTGCATTTGAAAGCTGAATGGTCTGTTTTTAATGTGTATATTCCTTTGTGCATTGTTTGCAAACATATTTATCATTTTTAGCAGTTTACTAATGTAAACATTTAGCCCCTGATTGATTACTGTTTAATATATTAAATATATAATAATTAATTATATTAATATATTAAATGATGTATTATTTACTGTTTAATATGTCAGCAGTCCGGAAGTATACTAAGTAAAAAGTGAAAATGCTCCTTTCTCCTATCCTACAGTCTTCCCCCATCAACCTCTCCAGAGGAACTAACTCCAGTTAATGGCTGGATGTGTATTTTCCTAGATTTTATATGTGCATAAGTGCATTTTTCTTAAATGACAGTGAATCATCCTGTTTTAAAACAGTATGGCTGTTTTATAATGGGTTTTTTGTTTGTTACTAAATACATTGTGGCATCTTTTTGTGTAAGAGAAAGTGTGCGTGTGTGTGCGCGCGCGCGCGCGTGTGTGTGCTTCTCTCCGATCCTGTTTCTCTTGTTTGGTCTATCCATCTGTCTGTGTCTTGTCATTTTTAATAGCTGCCTTCCCTCAGCTGTAAGGCTGCTCTTCATTAAACCCACGCCTCCTGATGGGACGTCTTTCCTGCTCCTGTGAATAGCAGTACAGTGAGCGCCTTTCTGCACAGCTATTTGTGCTCTTGTCTGTTTCTTCAGGATAAACTCCTAGCAATGGAGTCACAGAGGAGGTAGCTCACGTGTTGCAGGAAGGTTTGGCGGTTTCATGTTGTCGTCGGCAGCGTGTGGAGAGTGCTGTGTCCACACCTCACCGCGGTCCCCCACTGGCACCTCGCGGATGGGCCCGTGCATCAATATCCGTAGCCACAGCATCTTAGACTGGAACTCTGAACTTAAATTTGCATTCATTTTTATTTACTCAGTGTCTTCATTTTTTTCATGTCATCACACTGTAGAAAGTAGAATCTTAAAAGAATTTTTAACCACTGTTCCACCAGGAAAGGTCACTGGCCACAAAGATACAGAGAATTTTTCTATTGTTACAAAGGAATTTGTGTATTTTTATAAATATATCAATCATCAAAGTCCTTTTTTTTTTTTCCTTTTTGTCTTTTTTCGTGTTCGGCAACGGATCGCAACCCTCAGTGTCGCGCCCGTACCGGACTGGGACCGGCAACGGGATCGCAACCCTTGGTGCT
>NW_007735073.1:15113-18351 GCF_000696425.1 Galeopterus variegatus
GGAACCGGTCTGTATGTGGGATCCGAACCCTCGGCGGGAGTGCCACTGCGCTCCTAAGCGGCGCACTGTAGCAGTGCACCACCGGGCCGGCCCCATCAATCATTAAAGTCTTGATGCCCTGGGAGTCAGAGAGGCACAGATTCAATTCCTGACAGGTGTGAGTGGTTTGTGTTTGTGTCTGTGTATCATGGGTGTTGTGTTTGTATTTGTGTCTGTGACTGGCATGTGGTGTGTGAGTGGTGGTGTGTGTGTGTGTTTGTGTGTATCATGTATTGTGTGTGTGTATTTGTGTGTGTATGGCATGTGGTATGTGAAGGGTGGTGTGTGTGTGTGTGTATCATGTGTGTGTTTGTGTGTATGGCATGTGGTGTGTGAGTGGTGGGGTGGGGGTGTGTGTTTTCCCTCCTTTTAAGAACCACTTTTACATTGTGGACAGCTTCCAAGTTCTGTGATGCTGAGCGAGTTACTCAACGTCTCTGAGCTTCTCTCCACATGTTTAAAATGGAGACAATAGACATTGTGAGGATTAGTTGAGATAATGCATTAGAATCAGCAAAAGCAGGGCTTGGCAGGAGGTCAGTGTTGATGNTAGTTGAGATAATGCATTAGAATCAGCAAAAGCAGGGCTTGGCAGGAGGTCAGTGTTGATGATGAAGACGGCGATGATGGTATCTTGTGGCCTCCATGGGGACTTCCATTCCCCATGAGATGCACAGCGGATTTCTACACCAGGGTGCAAGCCTGCTGGTTGTTTGTGCAAGTGGAGGGTCCACTCACTTGCTGACAGGCCGCCCTGCTCTGCCTGGCCCTCGTCCTCACTTGATTCCAGGTTTTCTCACCTATGGTGAAAGGAGAGATGGATTATTTTTACTGAGTATGTGCAGAGTATTTGCTGACCTCATACACTGCCCAGAAACCTCACCAGGTGTCTCTGTCCAGTTTGCAGATGGCGTGTACCTGGTTCTGCTCATGGGCCTTCTTGAAGACTACTTTGTTCCTCTCCACAACTTCTACCTGACCCCGGACAGCTTCGATCAGAAGGTGCGTGCATGGTCTCCATCCCAGGGAGATGCCCAAGAAGTGCTCGCTGAAGTGCACAGCGTGGGCTGTCCCGGCAGCTCTTCCTGCAGCCTAGCTGTGCTCTTCAAACAAGAGAAGTCACAGTTAGATGGGATTCTCAGTGAGAGAAATAAGAAACCCATCAGCAGTGTGCAGCACACCCAAGTCGTGTTTGTCGCATTCTCTGGGGGGTCTTTTCTGTGGGACTGCATAGCTTTAATACTTGTGGTCACGTGTCAGTAGAGTTGCAAATCCTTCCCCTATTCTGCTGTACATACATCATCTCTGGTTTTTCCTGCAGCTTCGCGAGCTTCCCAAATAATCTATTCAGTGGTACCAAGTCCCATGGAGTGGCTCTGTTGCTGGGGTGTTCATGATCCCCACTCTTGGGCAATCAACTCATTTCTACATTTTTCCCTACTGAAACAATAGGGCATCTTCTTGAATACATATATATACATACTGTGTGTGTATGTGTGTATATGTATTTTTTCATTCTATGGATTGTTTTCCTAGGGAAATTTCTGAAATAGCATTGTTTGGGTCAATCCTTTAAATCCAGGTTGGCCCACAGCACCCCGTCCCCTGTCACTGCCCATGTGGGTAGGCCTGTCTCTGCAGGTTGCTGCCTGCCCAGGGCTTCCTGCAGTGGAGCCTGTCTCAGAAGTATTTAGTGCATCGCCTTTAAAAACTTGGCTGTGGACAGTCTGTGTTGCTTTGGACTCATGGGCATCTGTCATTTATTTTCCGAGAGTGCTAGACCCATGAGTCAGGGAGGCAGACAATGTAAGCTGGTGGCGGCGGCAGCCAGAGAAACAGCAGAAAGTGGGACCGGTGTTTATCAATCTGCCCACTTCTGGCACTGTGCAGTCTGTTTGCTCGCGGCCAAATGTCATTCCCGTCTTGCGTGCCGAGATGGAATCAGAACAGATTAGCAAGGTCTTGGCATGCAGGAGTCCAGGTTGAATGGAGAGAGCGCATGTGCAGGAGCAGAGGGAAGGAGCAAACGGTGGGGGACTCCTCGGGATGCGTGATGCCCGTGCCGTTGTTCTGGAAATGAGAGGACAGACTATTTGGCAAAGAAGTTCCTGCGTTTCCAGGCCCTGATGTGGCTGTGAGGAAGCTTTGTTTTGGAGACATCTTCTCTCTGTTCAAATGAATAAGAATGCTGGCGAGAACAGTGGGTTTTGCCAGGAGATCTAGAACTGGGTTTCTCTCCAAGACAAGGCTTTGTGCAAATGGCAGAGTCATCTCCCCAGCCCGGCTTTTTTCCCTTTGAGCCAGGGATGAAAGTCTGTGTCAGTTGCTGCCCTGGCCTGGAAGGCACAAGGACGCCTGTGTCATCTGCCTTCACCCCTGAATGGCAGCCAGGGTGGGAGGGCTGTCAGAGAGCACCACGTGCAGCCACCGTGCGTCCCGTGTTCCCTGCAGAGAGGGAGCCCCGGGTGGCGGCCTGGCGCTGCAGGTGGCGGGAGTGCCCTCCTCCAGGAAGAGTGGAGAATTCTAGCAGTTCTTATCCAGACTCACCTGTCCCCAGCCCCTGCACTCTCTTCTTTCCTCCTCGCGGGGTGAGGCCTTAACAGCAGCCGTGGGCGTGTTCTGTGAGCCCGTGGGAGTTATAATCTTCCTCCTAGTCCCCATGGCCGCCTGGCAGGTGGGTGGTTCCCCCCTGCAGAGGCCTGACCCTGCTCAGACTGGTCCCAACACTAGACAGAACGGTGGCGACCTCATCTGTGCACTGGGACTGCGAGGCGCCTGTGTTCTGGCCCTGAGAGTCTTTGCAGCAGCTCTGGGGGAGGGACTGAGGTTAAGTCCCTCTGAGCAAAACCAGAGCTGCAGACTGATCTGTGGTCCCCGAGCCTAGTGAGTGATGACTTATGTTTTAAACAATTGCATTTGATTGATTAAAAAAACCCAAAGCAAAACAAGACAGGACAGCTCAAGCTCTGGAGGTTCCTGCCAGCAAATGAACAGCACCGTGTGGACTATCTCAGACCCACGGCTTTTGTTTTAAAGCCACCATTTGAGTTTGACTCTATTCTGGCCTCTGTGCTGAGTACCTTTTGCCCATTGGTCATGGTTTGGGAGATTCCACAGAGTCCTGCTGTCTGGAGTGGAGCATGTTCTGGAGAAGACTCCAGAAAGGGTTTTGCAGTTTCAAGATGCTTTCCCCTGTCAC
>NW_007735073.1:19454-26356 GCF_000696425.1 Galeopterus variegatus
GAGCTGTGTGCTGTCCTGTCTGCCCTGTCCGGGGGCCTGGGCTCAGGGGAAGCGTCTCTGTGGGGCATGGAAGGATGTTGGGGATAGAGGCATGGCGCTAAGAGACAGCAGGCCGAGGACGGTGGTAATTTCCTCTGTAGCATTTCCTCAGGTTGAGAAGAAAGCAGAAGGAAAATCTCACTTCAAAACCAGTTATTGCTGAGCTGAGGAGCTGCAGAGGACTGGGGGCAGGGGGGGGGGGGCANGGGGGGGGGGGGGGGGGGGCGGGGGGGGGGGGGGGGGGGGCACAGGGACCACACTCAGCACCCAGGCAGTCCCCAGGAGCCGTCTCTCCTCCGTGTGTCCCGCATCTAATCCTGCTGTCCCTCCCGCTCATGACCCCCCGTGCTTGGGGAGAGGATGTTGCAGGCCTGAGAGGCGCATGGAGCAGGCACGTAGGAGACGGGCCCACGTGGGCGCTGACTGAGTTCTACGTTGGGGAAGAATCTTTTCTTGTGTCCTCCCTCTTTGCCGTCCTGTCTCCATCTTGACACGAAGCTTGTGGTGTGTGTGTGAAGTAGATTATGGGATCGGTGGTCAGTTTGTGGGGACCCGTGTGGCAGATGGGGAGGAGCAGGAGGCTCTTGGGGACCGGGTGCAGGTTCTAGATCCAGACTGCAGTGTGCTCGAGGCCTGCTCCGCCTCTTTGAGCCCCCGCGTTTCATGGCTCGGACGTCCAAATGCCCTCCTTGATGATGGGAGGTCCGACCCACCTTGCGCAGGGCCCTGCCGCGTGCTTGGGTCACGTGGTGAGCGCCCAGCAGCCGCTGTCCCTTTAGGGGAGCTGCACTGTGCATGCTCAGGCCCAGCTCAGGTGCAGCCCTGCCCCGTACCCAGGCCCTGCTCATTGTCCGGCAGGTTGGGAAGTCTCACATGTTGCCCGGTGAGCCCACTGGCTGTTTCCAATTCTGGGCCTCTGGAACAACCTGGGAGCCTCTTGGGGCAGGACCTCTGTTTGGTCATTCCCAGCCCCGCCCTGGCCCTAGGTAGAAATGGCCCATCCTCCCATTGGGCCATGCCCCCTGTACCTTGCTGGGGCCTGGCTCAGTTGGTGCTGGCAGCCTGTTGACCCCTGTGCTTCTCAGAGCACAAGCCATGGGCCCTGGAGGCTTTTACAGAGCACCCAAGCCATTTTCCAGTGTTGCAGGTTTGACTGAGGGTTACTTTGCCAAGCATCTTTTTCCTGGTTAATTAGTGAATTGCGTTGCAAATAAAATTGTCCATGTTTCTGCTTCATTTCCACTGGCTCATGAAAATATTACTGTTGAAAAGATATCTGGTTGTGAGGTCTCTGAAGCCCTTTGCAACTCTGACATCTCTGTTTTGTCTGTTTGTTTGGTGGCTTTCCTCCCGTTCCACCCCCACCAGCCCTGGCTGGCGGCAGGTGGAGGGCTGGATATGATTTGGTTAATCACCTGCATCCTTATGACTCAAGTAGAGTTTAAACACAGCCAAGAAGGCTCTTATTTCAAACCTCTTCAGCAGCCTTTAGCAGAATAAAAGCTTTTAAGCATCCTTGGGGCCCGAGTGGTACTAGACCCTTTAATTTCAGGGAGTTCTGTGGCGGGTGGGGATGTATCTTCCTTTCTGTGGCATCTGGCAGGTCCAGGGCAGGACCAGGGCCCTGCAGCTGACACTTGCAGCCACCATTGGTCTGACTTCAGTTCCAACAGGATCTGTGGTGCTTGCTCAGTGCCAGGGACACCACTACCCCTGAGAGCATGATGTCCTACAGAGGCATAGCCTCGCCAATGGCCTGGCCGGGCCATCCATCCCACATCCATGGCTCTTTATGGTACTTCCAGCAGACAGTGGGTGACTGCTCTGTGCTGGGGGCAATGTCCAGGGCTGGGTGCCTTTGCAAGGGACGCATCCTCTGAACCTCGGTTTCCCCTTCTGTAAAATAGGGTTACTGTCACTTTTCATCCTGTGGCTGGGGTCTGGGACAGGGCAGGCGCTGGACGGATGTGAGCCCCCCAGGACAGGCTGTGCGCCTTTGTCCTGTGTCATGGCCCCAGACCACTGGTGTGAGGAGTGAGAGCCACCTAGCATACGTGGTGGCCCTCAGCAGACTTCCCCCCTGCCCCTGCCCTCCCCGTGCTCGGCCCTGGGCTCACTGGTCCTTGTGGATGGAACAGGTGCAGAGGCTCCATCATTCCCACACTTGCTCCCTTCCCGGCTCTTCAAGCGGCAGCAGCAGGTGGGCCTGGGGTGGGCGGAGCTGCCGGACCCAGGTGCTGACTCTTCTTCCTCGGCAGGTGCACAATGTGTCGTTTGCCTTTGAGCTGATGCTGGACGGAGGGCTCAAGAAACCCAAGGCTCGCCCCGAAGGTAATGCCCAACTCAGGTGCCCTCGGGGAGGGTCGGGGGCACAGAAGGGAAGTAAAATCAGGTCTTAGGAGTGGCCAGAAGTCTGGATGTGTCATCTCCTGAATAGGTCCCATATCCCTGGCTCTTGCCGACCTCAGCTCCTTGTTCTTGTTTCGGGGACCAGGAGGACCTCGCTGGTAGAGCTGGAGATGCTGATTCTTTAATAACCACTTGACTCTGAAGGACATGGCCTCTGCCCACAGACCTCAGGATTTAATTGCCTCTCTAGCTGGCCACTTAAGCTGGAAATACTGTTTCATGCCTTGAAAAGATATTAAAGGCTTACTAAGATTTAATGAATGTCAGGGTTGAGGTCCCCTGATGTCCAGCAAAGGGCAATGCTCGTGGCAGGGACTTGGTATGGTCATGCTCCGTGTGGGTTTGAATGGCGGGGGAGGCCAGCAGAGCTAGGGCGGGGGTCACCTCACTGTCTCTACCAGCTCGTGTGTTATGTAACCTGTGCCAGGGTTCTCTGAGTATCAGAATCCCTGAGAGCGCTTCCTAAAGCACAAATTTTGATTTGAGGTGTGGGTGGGCCTGACAATTTGCGTCTCTAACAAGTTTCCTGGTAACATTGATGCTCCTTGACCACAGACTCCACTTTGAGAATCACCATCCTTGGTGACAGCATTTGCCAACCTATGTTCTGGAAAGTTTGGGCGCTGTCAGCAGGTGCTCTGGTGCAGTCAGGCTTGGCAGCGTGTGGGCAGCACTGCCCGTGAGCCCTTGTTGGAAAGTTGCAGGGCTGAGCTGAATGTTAAAGCACTGACAAGTCCTGCGTGAAGAAATCTATCTGCCTCGTCAATCCCTGGGCCATACGGGAGGATCCCGTGGAACCCAGACACCGTGGTCTAGTGCCCGTGGGTACCCCCTTTTTACCCTGGGCCCCCACCCAGCCCTGCTCTTCCTCCTGGTGGTATCTGAGTGGGGGCGTCCGTGATGCTTCTTACACCCCCGTCAACACCCTCTCCACAGTAGGGTTTGTAGAGTCTCCACACTAGCTGGAAATTGATCCCATCATATGTGTCACCTGCCTGTCCACCCAGCAGGCCCCGGCGTAGCCTCCTGACCATCCTCCCGACTTCAGAGGATGATTCCATGCCCACGGTCTCACTATGTGTCAACCTGTGTGTTCTTTACTCCTCCTCTCTCCCTCCAGAATGGAAGCCCCAGGAGAGCGGGGCTTTGTCCCCTGCGTGTCCCTGCTGGCTGCGACTGTTGTTAGCTCAGCGCTAGTGTCTGCTGGGGTTACGCTCCGGTGGGGAGGAGAAATCCTCACTCGTACCTGGCACTCCTGCCAAGAATCCTTGGCTTGGCTGGGGGTTTTCCTTGAGTATCCTCCATCCCGGAGTCCTGGGCCCTGTTTGCAGCATGGGGTGGGGCTCCCAGAGGAGCCCCAAATAGCCCTTGGCCTTCAAGCTGCCGAGGGAGCCCTGGTTCTCTGTTCCCTTTTGAGGACTGAGGCAGGGTCCTGTTCAGAGGCTGGGACCTCTTCTGCCGGTCTGGGCTTTGAGGAGGGGGTTTGCCCCTCCAGCTGGCTTTGGGTTTCATGCCCATCTGCGTAGAGAGCACTCCAGGCATGGCACATTAGAGAACCTGCCATGGAAATGAAAGGCGGCCAGAGGCAGAGCAAGTGGCCCAGGGCTGTGGCGAGTTCTGCAGCCTCTGGGCAGGGTCACTTGGGGGTCCCAGGGCCTCTAGCCAGCCCAGGCAAGGGACATTGCTGCTTGGCTGTGTTCATCAGCACCTCTCTGGGCCAGCCCTTCACGAACCAGGCTGCAGAGATTCACGAGACAGGGTCCCTGGAGGCCTTTCTGTTTGTAGGTGATGCAGCAGTGAATAATAACTCTTTCCCGTCTTCATTCAAAACGAGACAGAGATGAGAATGTCTGCTCTGTACTGACGTGGAGAACCAGGGGCTGTGTCTGTGGCCTCCCTGATCCCCTCCCCCAAGGTAGACAGACTTACCCGGGTGCCTAGTACTGGGGGAGCCCCTGGGGGAGCTGAGCAGGCCTCAGCCCCTGGCAGGTATGAAGGAAAGAGCCCACAGGACTGCACCAGGCCTGCTACTGGTGCCCCTGGCTCCCGGATTTCATGGGTCACCCTCTCACCCTGGGAGTGAGCCTGGAGGAGACTTGTGGAGGTCCTGACACTGCCCTTAAGAAAGGCCCCTTTACAGGGAGAAAGAACCTTGTCATTAACTCCAAGTTCACAGGGCTATGTGCAGGAGCCGGATAGCAGGGCAGCATTTTGGGAACACAGAGGGACACCCAGCCCACCTGGGGAGGCAGCTGAGTTCATGGGGCCACAGGGTGGGATTCCTGTCCTTGGGTGTGGGTGTTAAATGCTGGCTGTGGTTGCGGGAGGTCTGGTGGGATTCACGAGTGTTGTGCTTTGTTTCCCCAGTGAGGCTCTCAGAGCCTCTTGGAGGTCAGACCTGGGAATGGCCAAGCAGGGGTGTTGGTGGCCAGGCTGCCACGCTGTGTCCCTGTGAATCCACCAGGAGGGTGGAACCTGCAAGGGCAGGGGGAGGATGAGGGCCTCACGCCTCTGAGGGCTCCGCTGTGTCCCTGATGGGTCCCTGTTCCCTTGCCTTGGCCTCCCTCTCCTGCCACCTGCGTTAGGCTGTAGGGGAGCTGGGGTGGACCCAGCAGGGGGAGGAGACCCTGGGTGTATCCGCAAGCCCACCGACTCGAGCTCAGTTCTGGTTTTGCTCCGGCGGTACATAGTGGGCACGCCATTTCCCTGCCGTGGGTGTGGGTCTGCTTTGCAAAACAGGAGGGAAGGAAAGGAGGCTGCACCAGGCGCCCTCCCGCTCCAGCGAGGCTGGGGGTAGCACCCCTGAGGCTGGTGACAGGACAGTTGTTGATTCACAACCACCCAGCCTGCCTGCCTTGGCAAGAAGTGCCAATTCTTGCTCACATGGCTAATGACCTGCAGGGGTAAAGCAAGGTGGTCATTCTGTGGCTGCCTTTGAACCACAGGGAGTCGGAGCTCGAAGGGCCTTTAGCATCGTCTGGTCCAACAGGCCTGTCTCACAGTTGAAGAGGCTGAGGCCCAGACCAGGAAGTCACTTATCTGAGGTCACAGGGCAAGTGAGAAGATCCAGGTGCCAACTCCCAAGAAGGTCTCCTTCCCACCAAAGAAAGTGGCCCAGACTCATAGGGCCGCAGAGGGGGCTGTCAGGTCTCTTAAGTGTTACTGGGGTGTTTGGTCCCCCAGTAAATGTCATTGGCCACCCCCCACCGCTGGTCCTCGGACATATCCTCATGCAAATCCCAGAGCGCTGAAGGAGCATCTCTGTCCTTGCCGTCCCAGACGCTCGTTCCCCGGGGGACAGCCTGGGCTGGGGACTCTCACAGCGGCCTGTGTGTGTGTGGGGGGGTGCTGCCCAGAGTGTCCTGGACATGGTGGCAGTCGATCTTTAAACAGAAGCGCTCAGCCCTGGGCAGGGAGAGCAGCTGCTGAGAGAGCCCTGGGGATCACAGGACACGGCTGTGTTCTCTCATCTTGCCAACAGTCTCTCTGTTTCCTTCCGCAGATGTGGTAAACTTGGACCTCAAATCCACCCTGAGGGTTCTTTACAACCTGTTCACCAAGTACAAGAACGTTGAGTGACCTGGGAGCAGCAGACAGCTGCGGGGACAGTTTCCCAGCAGGAGAAGTGTCGTCCGCCTGTGCCCCGCGCCTCCCCAGGGTCTCAGCTGTGTGATTATCACCCCACCCCACCCCTGCCTTTTTTTGGTTGTGTTCTTAACCTCCTCCCCCTGTAATTCCGCGGTGGGCAGGAGCCTTTGGAAATGCAGGCTTCTAAACATCAAGGCTGTGTTGCAGGCCTCGCCCCACGTCGTTCTGCAGGATGCTGAGTCAGTTGTCTGCCTTGATCAAAAGATGAAAAGAAAAAGCCCATGGACGGCGCCCCGCGTTCCATCTGATGGAGCGGTCACGGTCATGGGTGCGTGGAAGTGCGCCGTCGGCTTTGCAGGAGCGCTGGCTCCGGGAGGACTCAGGCTCACCACTCTCCAGCATCTCCAGGGCTGGGCTCTCCTTGAAAGTGAGGCCTTTTTGGTAAAAGGGTCCTGCAGTTTTAAAAACTTCGCTCTGAAGTCCCAGAAGCTTTAGACGTGATGGGAGTGTCCAGCCCACGATCCAGTGACTTCTTGGCCATTCACCGGTGTTTTAGTTTTGCTTTTGCGCGAACATCTGAGAGCCAGGGTGATGCCGCCGTGGTCCGCAGGAGGAACGCTCTGCCGGGGCCCTGCTCTGCTTCTTGCTGTGGCTGGGACCAGAGTTGGCTGCACATGTGCTGCTCGTGACAGCTCAGGCCAGAACCTTCCCGTCTCAGAGGCCCTGTTTGGAAATGGGTGCATTTTCAGAAACGATGAAGGGGTGAGGTGCGCTAGTCTGCTCGTGCCCCAGACTGGGCGGCTCAAGCAACAGAAACTTACCTCCTCGCGGTCCTGGAGCCTGCAAGTCCGAGGTCAGGGCGTCGC
>NW_007735073.1:26503-71843 GCF_000696425.1 Galeopterus variegatus
GGGCTGGGCTCTCCTTGAAAGTGAGGCCTTTTTGGTAAAAGGGTCCTGCAGTTTTAAAAACTTCGCTCTAAAGTCCCAGAAGCTTTAGACGTGATGGGAGTGTCCAGCCCACGATCCAGTGACTTCTTGGCCATTCACCGGTGTTTTAGTTTTGCTTTTGCGCGAACATCTGAGAGCCAGGGTGATGCCGCCGTGGTCCGCAGGAGGAACGCTCTGCCGGGGCCCTGCTCTGCTTCTTGCTGTGGCTGGGACCAGAGTTGGCTGCACATGTGCTGCTCGTGACAGCTCAGGCCAGAACCTTCCCGTCTCAGAGGCCCTGTTTGGAAATGGGTGCATTTTCAGAAACGATGAAGGGGTGAGGTGCGCTAGTCTGCTCGTGCCCCAGACCTTACCTCCTCGCGGTCCTGGAGCCTGCAAGTCCGAGGTCAGGGTGTCGCAGGGCTGGTTTCTCCTGAGGCCTCTCTCACTGGCTTGCATGTGCCGTCTTCTCCCTGTGTCCTCGCCTGGTCTTTCCTCTGTGCCTGTGTCTTAATGTCCTCTTCTTATAAGGACGTCAGTCATATTGGATTAGGGCCCACCCATGTGACCTCATTTACCTTAATTACCTCTTTAAAGGCCCTATCTCCAAGCACAGGCACACGCTGAGGTACTGGGAGTTAGGGCTTCAGCATGTGGATTTGGGAACACAGGTGAGCCCATAATGGGGGATATGAAGTGTTCATCTCGCTCTTTCCAGAGCCTGATGCAGTCTCTCTTCGGGGCATCTTGTAAAATGAAATGCTGACCACTCATTTATGGGCTGTTCACCCCTAGCCCCCCTTGGCTCTGGAAAGAAATGGGGATCCCATCGGCTACATTTTCTGGGCTGGCTGCTGGTCTCAGTGGGTCCTGCACTCTGGCATCTCCCCCCTGTCTCCTTCCCCAGTTCCTGCTCAGGCTTCGACCTGCTAACCCCCAGGGCACCTCCTGCAAAGCGACCTCCTTCCTGGAGTTCTCGCAGCACTTGCATCTGATCTCTTAGACTTCCGCCTCCTGCTGTAGATCAGAGCTGCTGAGTACATCGTTCATGCTAAATTGAAAGCCAACACTAAAGTTTTAGGAAACAGTTTAATATTCTCCCTCGGTTCCGGCTGTTGCTAGGCTGGGGATGGGTTCAGAATAGCCGTTTTGATGGAAGTGGTTTCCCAGCAGGGGAAAGAAATAATTAAAACGGCATTACAGCATCTCCTGCGGGATGCAGTGACATTAAAGAGCCACATTGACAAAATACCCGGGGCTGGAACGTTCTGTGCCGCTTTCATTACACGCACAGGATCACAGCCACCTGGAGCCGGTGCAGTCGGATCCACCCTGACTCGTGCTCAGGTGGGCTTGGCGAGGGCGATGCTCCTCCGTGCGGGCCGAGGGGGACGGAGGGAGATGGAGGAGGCGAGATCAGGACCTGGAAAGAACACAGCTGTGGATTTTCAGCCCAAGTGGGCAGCTCCGGCCCAATCCATGCCACCGAAGGGGAGGAGATGGTTTCTCTAGGAGGGGCTTCGGCTTCCCGGGGCAGTCCCGGGGGCCTCCGCCTGGCAAGCCCATGCCCACTTCACTGTCTTCTGTCTTTCAGGGGAGGAGATGGTTTCTCTAGGAGGGGCTTCGGCTTCCCGGGGCAGTCCCGGGGGCCTCCACCTGGCAAGCCCATGCCCACTTCACTGTCTTCTGTCTTTTAAGCAGGACAGTATGGGGGGTAAGAAGGTATGTGGGGAAACCATGAACGGGCACTTTTGCTTCACAACAGTGACCAGTTAAGGCCGTGATTCCAGCAAAAAATGTCATCTTTTATCCCAGTTCCTTCTTTTCCAGTCAGTTTGCAGGGGGAGGTGCACCTGCAGCACACCTGTGAAGGGCGCCCTCAGCCCCTTCTCCCTTCACCGTCCAGTTGCCGTCAGAACCCACAGCGTGGCCTGGGTGGCACTGGCCAGCTCCCAGGCGGGATTCGGGGTCACCTCTGCTGTGGCTTCGCTCCCCTCCTTGCATTGTTCCTCTGGGCTTGGGCATCAGAAACCACTTGCCTTTGACGCTTAGTGGGGGCTTTTTGTCATGCAAATGTTTCAGTTCTCAGTTCAGGAAATTTCTGGAACCCTTCCTCCTCTTGTGACTCCACCTTTCCAGTGACTTGTTTTCCTCCGAAGAGGGACCCTGGTGCATAAGAGCTAAGTGACAGCAAGATCATTTCTGTCCATCCATGGGGGCACAGGGAAGTCTCAGGCCTTACAGGCCCGAGTGGACGCTGGGCAGGGGCTGTGAAATACTCACCTTTCACCCTCCGCAGTGTGCCCGGCCTTCGAGCCCGCCCCTGGCCCTGGGAGCCTGCGTGCAGCTGTGGTTCCCTTTCGACCACTGCAGGGTGCTGTGTAGGCGCTGAGCCCAGGGCCCGGCCCTGATGTCCTAATTAGATGCGACAAACAGCAATTTTATTTTAAAGAAACTGAATCCTTCCCCCCACCCCCCTGCTTTGTGTGCCAGTATTTTATTGTCTTTTTAATTGTTTTAAACAATGTTGACTTGGATTTCTGGATATTAAATAAAAGCCACTAAAACCCTGGCCATGCTGTGGGTCAGGCCCGCCTGATCGGCAGCAGCAGGAAGCTGTTGTTTTTCGTGAGCTCACAGCAGCACAATCAGATCGCTTCCAGGCAGAGACGTGTGTCAGGGGCATGGTGTGTCACAGCGTGCTGTTATTTATTCCAATAAAGGGTTCCCGAGCACGGGGCTTCCTCTTTGTTTGGCTGCTGTTTTTTTCTTTCATGCATTTAGTGGTCATGTGTTGTGTCAGCCCAGTGCTAGGTGCTGGGGCCGTGGGGTTCCATGTGCCCTGCTTGCCAGGAGCTTCCAGTCACAGCCCTCTGTGGCGGGCGGGGGCTTTGGCTGAGGCTGGAGGTGCATAGGTGGGAGCCACAGGTACAGAGGAGTCATAATAATAAAGAATCCGTTCTCCTGGTTCCACACCAAGACAGGGACGAAGCCAGTGGGCCAGGGGCACTGCAGGGAGATGTGTCCACCTCACTCTTTGGAGGGGATGTGAGGTCATGAAGCCTTGCCTACTGACCAGAAGTAGCCGCTCTTGACTCTTCAGGGTGAGGGACCCCTGTGTGACCCCAGACAGTTGCCTAGCCTTTGTGCTCTACGCTGGCCCTGCTGTAGACCCTCCTGGGCAGAAGTCTTGGGACACTTCAGGTGCATCGAACTTGTCTCTACAAGATGACATTAAAATGGTGACTATTCCAGGACGGCCAGCCTGAAGAACAAGGTGACAATGCTATTCCAAACAAAAACAACTAAAATTACAAACATTGGCTGGGAAGAAACTGGGCTTTGAAGAAACATTTGGGTTCAAATTGAGCTTGGTTGCTATGTCACTGCTGGTGAGTCAAATAACCTGAACTTTACAGCTCAGAGTTCTGAGGGACAAATCCAACGCTCCCTCCCTCCAAATCAGCCGTCTTCCACTAGGGGTGATTCTGCCCCTCTGGGGATATTTGGCAGTGTCTGGAGATGGTTTGGGTTGTCACAACTCACAGGCAGGTTGTGGTGGGGGCGGTGTTAATGGCATGTAGCGGGTGGGGGCCTGGGTTGTGCTCAACATCCTGTGTGCACAGGACAGGCTCCCAACCCCCCCCCCCAATCATTGTCCCCAAATGTCCGTTGTGCCGAGGCTGGGAAACCCTGCTGTCAGTTGCAGTTCCCTGAGTCAGCCTGTCTCAACCTGTGCTTTCATTGGATGGGATTCATCTGTTAGTACTGATGAAGGTTGTCCCCTTGAGTGTCCATTCTTTGAGGCCAGCAATGGTGCGTAGCCTTCTGGGGATCTTCTAATTGGTGTGTTTAGCGGGTGCTGACCAAGGGTCTGGTTTGTCTGAGCCTGGGCCCAGCAGCCAGTGACTGGCCTGACCTCTGCCCTTGAGTCCGTAGATAACTCCCAAGATGACCTATAATGTAGGAAGGAGTCCAGGGAAGGGCAGGGGACTGGCTGAGCCTGCCTGAGGAGGGACAGTGAAGACCTGGAGAGGATGATGTGGAAGCCACACGGAGGGGGGCTTCAGATGAGACGTAGGGGGCTGTTCTAGACGTGCTCTAATGAAAGTCATTTTTGTTCCATTCTTTCAGGTTGATACCCCTGGTGTGAGTAGCATGCCCTCAGAAAAGCCCTCTGTCACCTCCCTGGGGGCTTTCCACTGGAGGGGGAGGGGCTGTCTGCTTGGGTCAGGGTCTCCTCCTTTTCTTGTGGCCAGTCTCTGGGGAACTGTGACATTATGCGGCCACTTGCCCTCAGCTCTGGCAGAATGTGCCGAATCTGAGAATTGAAGGAAGGAAGGGACTTTCTGAGGTCAGCTCATGCAACCCTTCACAGGCAGGAACCAGCTCAGCAGGGATGGGAACTCGCTGTTCTTTCTGCAAGGACAGCGTCTTATGGTTGGGAAGATCGGATTTAGTCAGGTTTGTTTTAAGTGGAAACCCACTCTTGGGGGCTTTAATTTGATTTAAGAAATTATCATCATCATTATCAGTATTAGGCTTTACCCTGGGGCAGGGATGGGGGGAATCCCATGACCCCAACCCAGGAAACTCAACATTCATTTAGTGGGTATTTATTGAGGACCTACTGTGTGCTGGGTGCCATGCCGGGCACCAGGGATGCAGCAGGGGACAAGGGGCTAGAGGGCGAGGAGGGGTGGACAGCACTGCAGTGAGGCCACCAGGGGATGCAGACAGGGCAAGTCTGGGAGGAAAATAAGAGGTGGGTGGGGGGCTTCTGACGCACAGGTGTTGCACTGAGGCCTCACATGCATCCACTCCCCGCCCCTGGATTTAGGGGGCCATGAGGCTAGTCCTGGCAGCTGGGACAGGCCACATAAGGCGCAACAGTTGTTGCAGCCCCTTTAAGGGGCACCATCACACAGAAGTACACATCCCCTCCGTTGACACTCGGTGTGCTTTTCAAAACGTCCGCCCAGGATCCTGAGGTTCTACCAGATGTATCTGGAATGTAGCTCTAGATGTTTCCCCACATCGGTTTTTGAAAATGTATTGGTAAGAAGAGCTTGAAGTATCGTGCCAGAAAGCAGGAAAGTCCCCAAAGAATGACAGGGATATGTCAGAAGGACATAGGAGCTAAAAGTGTCTGTAATTTGGATATTTTGAGCATCAGAGGGAATAGTGGAGGATAACACACTGAAGTTTTAAAAGAATCATCATTTGTAGTGACACTAAACAGGGATGAGAGTGGAGACTTTTTTCTTTTAACGTTTTATGGATTTTTTTTTCCTTTTTGTCTTTTTTCGTGACTGGTAACGGGATCGCAACCCTCGGTGTCGCGCCCGTACCGCGACCAGCAGCGGGATCGCAACCCTCAGTGTCGCGCCCGCACCGCGCTCAACTAGTGAGCGGACCGGTCTCTATATGGGATCCGAACCCTCGGCGGGAGCGCCGCCGAGCTCCCAAGCGCGGCACTCTACCGAGTGCACCACCGGGCCAGCCCACATTTTATGTAATTTTAAACTCACAGAAAAGTTGCAGGAATAGTGCAGAGTTCCTATGTTTACTCAGATACACGTAAATACTAACCATTTACCACACTTCTTTATATCTTCCTCTCTCTATTTGTATTTGTCTCTCTTTCCTCTCTGTCTCTTTCTCTCTCTCAGTATATGTATATAATAATAAATATATGTCTTTATACGCATGTTATATGTGTGTGCATGTATCTTTCCTGAATCTTTGACAGTAAGTTGCATGTATTATAGCCCCCCCACTTATGAACACATCAGTGTATGTTTCATTAGAGCAAAGACATTCTCCTATATCTTCTCAGTACAAGTGTCATTATCAGGAAATAACATTGACACAATAGCATTACCTAATCTACAGACCTTAATTAGATTTTGCCCATTGTCGCAATAATGTCCTTTATACCAAAAGAAAATGCAGGGCATGTGTTGCAGTCAGACTTTGTGTCTCTGCAGTCTCCGTTAGTCTGGAATGGCTCTTCAGGCTGTCCTTATGTTTCATAACATTGGCTTTTTGAAGAATACAAGCTAGTTATTCTCTAGAATGTCCCTCAGCTTGGATTGTTCCAGCATGTTTCTCAGGTTATGCATATTTTCAGATTAGATTCAAGCATACATTTTTGGCAGAAGTTATGTGTTCTTCTTCTTAGCCCATCATTAGCAGGAGATATATGTTGATTTTCCCTACTTCTTACGTTAATTTTGATGACTTGGTTAAGATAGCGTTTATATGGTTTGTACACTGAAAATCTAACTCTTCTTTGTAATCAATGAATATTTACGAGAAAAGAATTTTGATTTTTGAAGTTACCTTTTCACTAGAAATAACTAGAAAACACAGCAAAATATAGGAGGCAGCTATTTCAGACATTAGGCAGGAGGGAGGTCAGGTCTGTGATACCTAAGAAGAGGGAGGCAGGTGAGGTGAGCCCTCCCATTCCCTATGCTTTCTGCCTGGATATAATCCTGGACTATGGGGTAAGGAAGGGGAACCCAGACAGAGCCAGGTGGTCTCATTGAATTTAGGTGACAGATCAGAGTTTGAGGAGGTCAAACTTAAAACATCAAAAGTATCAAAGTAATCCACAATTAACTGCCCGCCAGAAAAATGCCAGCACTCTAAAGGATGCAACAAAATTCAGCACCCAGCAACATAAAAATACAGTAGCTAGCATTTAATAAAAAATTTCTAGACATACAAAGAAGCAGAAAAATGTGTCCCATAACCAGGAGAAAAATCAGTCAATAGGACCAGGCCAAGAAATTGACAGAGATGATGGATTTTACAGGACAACTGACCTGAATGCTTTAAAAAGGTTAATGTTATGGAAGACTGTTCTGGATTAAATGGCTCTGAAGAGACATAACCAAGGGCAATTACATGTAGTGTGTGATTCCTGATTGGATCTTGAAGTAAAAAAAAATACGGTGTAAAAAACATTTTTGAACACTTGGGGAAATTTGAATATGGATGAAATATTAAAAATATATCAATGCCAGTTTTCTTGGGTATCATAACAGTACTGTTAGGTAGGAGAATGTCCTTGTTTTTAATTAGATATATTCTGAAGTATTTAGAGATGAAGTGATAACTCTCCACGCAATTTATTTATATTTTTTCAATTAAAAATTTTAATTGTGGGCCGGCCCGGTGGCACACTGCGCTAGTGCGCCGCTTGGGAAGTGTGGAGGCGCTCCCGCCGAGGGTTCGGATCCCACATACAGACCGGCCGCTCACTGGCTGAGCGAGGTGCGGGAGCAACACTGGGGGTTGCGGTCCCGTTGCCGGTCCCCGGTCCGGTACAGGGGCGACACTGAGGGTTGCGATCCGTTGCCGGACATGGAAAAAGACAAAAAAAAAAAAAAAATTTTAATTGTGATAAAATACATGTAACATGAAATTTACCTTCTTAACCATTTTTGATTGTGCAGTTCAGTCATGTTAGGGACATTCACATTTTGTGCAACCAATCTCCAGGCTGGGCTGCCAGAGCTAGGAGGCTGAGTGTTGGCACTGCTTCCAGGGTCAGCTGCAGGACTTCTCTTGCTCTGGGCCCCTCTTACAGCTGGCAGCCTTGTAGGTTACTTGGTAAATGGGTTGGAGCAAACCTAACTGAGGGATACACTGCCTTTGAAACCTGAAGAGCCCAGGCCATTGGCACTGTGCCTCTTTCTTAGGAGGATGCAAGGTGCAGTCACTTAAATTTCATTCGGGAGGGGTTATCCCTGTGTTGCTGGACAGGTAGATCCCCCAAAGCTCACTAGGCAGCTGGGCCCTGAATTGGCATGCGTGTGTCACCACAAGGCATCTTGAACAGTGCTTCTCACTGCTAGTCATGTCATGGAACATATAGAAAGTGGTAGAATTTGCATGGCACACTGGATGGACAGATTAGCTCATGGCTAATGATGACCAGCCTGGGAGCTCTGACCATCCCCAGGGCCAGGGGGAGCAACATATTAATCCCTACAACACATCAGTGACACACTGTGGGAAGCTCTGCCTTAGTGCACCTGCTACTTCTTGCTTACTGGGTGCTATTGGCTTGACAGCATCAGTGGAGTGACTAGCCTGGTGCCCTGTGGGATGTTGATCTAGTCCTTCTAGACTAAGTGATCGTAGTGCCAGAGAATTTATGTAGCCTTGAGGCAGGATAGTGTACTGTTCTCCCTGCCAGGTGAATGTTTCTTGTCTTCTCTGCTTAGTTTGAGAGAGAAAAATGCATTTGCTAGTTTGAGAGCTGCTTACAAGGAACCAAGGGCTCTATTGATTTGCTCTAGTAAAGAGACCACATTTGGAGCAGCTGCTGCATCCGGAATCCCACTGATTAAAATTTCCAGATTCCCTCTGTCTTCTGCACAGGCAAAAGGGGCCCCCTTGCATCTGTCAGTGAAGTTTTGCTTTTGCTCTTGCTGTTGCTGTAGGAACAGGGGCTCGAGACACACCCACTTGACCTTTCCTACAAGTGTCTTCACTCCCCAGCTGAGCAAGCAATATGGGGACTCTGTCTGTTGGGGAGGTGCATGAATTGACTCAGGTCTGGAACTGGGTTTGGTGCTGTGACCCTCTGTCACAGTGACTCAATTCAGGACTCTGTTGACCTGGCCTAGATTTCTTCCAGCTTTTATTGAGTAGGTCCTTAGTGGACTGCCCATTTGTTTCAATCCAAGGGACTCCAGGACCAGTTCTCCACAACCTAGTAGCCCCATGGCTAGAACATTCTGTGCATTGCTCTGGCCCTGCTTCCTGTTATGCTTGCCGTGCCCATGTGGCATGCTGCTTGAAAAAATGGCTGTAATATTTCCCTTCCCTCTACCCATTCTCTTAGGCATTGACTCTTGGATTGTCCGTGCGACTTGCCTTGACCAAGGGGCAATATCAAAAGTGACACTAGCAGAGATCTTGGAAGTGCTTGTGTATTGAAGATCCTTGTTGTAATGAGTCTAGAGCTGGAGCTAGCCTGTTGGAAGATGAGAGGCCACACAGCCAACAGCCAGCCAGCTCCTGATCAATAGCCTGCCAACCACCAGACATGGGAGTGAGGCTGTTCTAGATAACCAGCTGCCAGCTGACCACAGATGTTCAAGAGAGCCAGCAGAGATTACCTAAGCTGTCCCAGACCAGCTGACTCAGAATCATGTGCTAAGTGGAATAGTGGTGGTTTTCAGCTACAAAGTTTTAGGGTGGTTTGTTACACAGCAAAAACTAGCTGATACACCCACCTTGCCTTAGGTAAATAAATGCTGCCCCTTGGCCTCTGCCCTTTTGGAATGACCTCAATCCCATTGAAATCGGGGAGCCCATTTCCATGGCAACATCTCCTGACATCAGTTATGGGCTACAGAGGACAGCTGCTGCAGTGCTTTTTAGTGTAGACCCAGTGTCGTCTGGGTCCTCCTGGTGGGGGATGGTCACGAATGAGAAATACATTATACCCAGGTATTACTGTCGTCCCATTTCCATTGGGACGTGTAGCCACTGCTGAGTCCACTTTTAGTAAAACAACCTAGCAAGCCATTTAGAACCATTCCCAACTGTTCTTGCTGATGCCCTGAGTTCAGACTCTCTAGTAAAGCAAAGCTATCCGTAAATGCAGCTCAATCTAAAGTGTGTGTCCTCTTCCCTGACTCACCACCCATGTAACCCATTCCTGCACGTTTCCCTTTTATTTTGGCTGACATAAATTAGCAAACTTTTGCAATTTAAAAAAATATATATATATATGTATATATCAGCCATGTCCTCTCAGACTTTATGTTTGTCTTCCTGGGACAAGACTAGAACTGAGTGCAGCCATATGTCTGGAGGCTACGGGGGGTGATAGGGAGGGGAGCGGGAAGAATTGGCATCCCCTTGCAAGGCAGACACTCCAGAGGAGGTCATTAAAGCATTTCTTAGCAGGGGAGGGCCTTTCCCCTTAGACTGGAGGTAGGGCTGCTTTGGCTGCAAAGATTCTTACCAGAGTTTGGGGTGCTTGGACTTATCTGCATGTTACTATTCCAATTCTTAGAGTCCCTCTCTTCTCCTTTCACAGAGGAGGCTTGGTGAGGCTGTGGACTTAGTCTGTGTTGTAATTCCACACCACACAGGATTAGATTCTGTATCTGATTTTCAGCTGAATCAGCCCTGCATCTCCAAGAGAGAAGAGATTCTTTTAGGGTGATCATAGAACTCCCCGCTCCCCTGGACATACCTTGAATGGAGAATTTAAAGTCCTGGGACTGTTCTTTTCTTGTTTTAAACTCTTTGGTGTGATGACAAAGAGCAAGGTCATCCCACCGTCCCATCTGCTTATCATACCCATAAGCCACATCTCAGTCTGCCCAAGCCGGGGATTTAGCAGGTACTTGGTTCTGAGTGACTGCAGGTAACAGCTTTGCTGTCATGTGCCACGATCCACTAGAACTCAATTCTCTAACAGCCACTAGGTCCTCACTGCCTTTCAATCAACCCGAGCAAGTAACCAATTCCAGATTCCCATCCCGGAGAGTATGTTGCTTGTGATAGTTTCTTGGAACAAATCCTGTATTCATTGAGATTCAGTTGCAGATCACTGGAACTGCTTTAGTTGTTTGGACTAGAAAGGAATCTAATACAGAAATTACATGATCACCAAGCTATTGGGAGGCTGGCGGAGTGGGATGGAGGCAGCCCCTCCAGCAAGGATTCGGGGGGTGATACTGCAGAGCAGGCCCGTGAAGGGCACCTCCTCGACCAGGAAGCTGCTGAAGGACTCTGGCTCCATAATCAGAATTTCTGGGCCAAGTATTTTCTACCCACATCTTGAGACCCACTGTCTACTGGTTTCCATCTTGGCCTGTATGGTCTGCGTCCGTGGACTTTCTTACCTCTGGCTTCCAGCAGGGTTTGGCTGCTGGCAGGCCCTGGTGGGAGGGAGGAGTGTGGGGATGAGGGAGGCCCAGGTATTTACTCCTCTGGCTGTGCCGCTCTGCAGGGTCACCATGGGAGGCCACGACTCCTACCCAGAGGCCCTCTTAGAGCTTTAGGAATTCCCTTTCTGGGCTCTGGTATCCACTCCCTCCCTTGCCCCTTTAGGCTTTGGAGTTGTAACAGCTCCTCACGTTGCCAGCCTCGGGCTGCAGCATCATCTCTTCTGGGTCCCTTAACCCTGCCCCAATGGTCCCTTTATTAAACACTCTTTGGTTACTGCATTTGAATGTGCCATCTCTGCTGCTGGGACTCTAACTGATGCACCTACCCGGCTGTGATCCAGGGATCAGAAGCTGCCACAGAACTGTTGGATCCGGAGCCAGGCTGAGCCCACCACCCCTACCCCAGCAAAATAGGTCCTGAGCGCGGCTGCTTGCCCGCCTGTTTCATCACGGTCTCCAGTCTCGCGTGGTGGTCCACGAACGGCAGAGACCGAATCACTGCCTCAGTTTCTTCCTCTGTAACGTGGGGATGATAACTGCTCCTTCCTACCTCACAGGGTCAGTTCCAGGAAAGCTCTTACAGTTATGTTTGTTTCATCGTCAGCTACTTCGTAAATATTAGCAGCAACACCACTACTAATTTTTGTCATTTTTATAACTCCATATAAACAACCTCACTCTCCTGTTCTCAAGTATACTTTGCTCTGCCTCCCACCTGATCTGGCCACTTCTCTTTCCGATTTGTCAGCAGAGAAAGGGTGGTTAGCTTCCTGGTCACTCAGAGCGGTCACGTGTTGCTATGGAAACTCACGATGTCAGCCTGGATGGGAAGATACAAGCTCGAGAGAGCGGCGGGTCTGAGGTGTCTCCACCTGCTGTGCTGGGATCTCTCTTCTCGGACTCCACTAGGCCGCGCATACGCTGCCCCCTTCACCTGCACGGTTCTCGCCCTCTCGACTGCCAAACTCCTATTCGGCTGTCACGGCTCCCTTGTCCCCTGGAAATTCTTCCTGATCCCCTAGGCAATAACCACCATCAACAATTATTCATCGGGCTCACTTTGTGCCAGCCACTCTGTGAGGCACTGGCACAACGGTCAGCAAGAGAGAGGCCCCTGCCCTCACAGTGCTTTTGGTCTGGTTGGGGGGACAGGCAGTAAACACCAGCTGATGGGACCAGCTGAACCACAATGTTGTCACAGGTTTAAGTGCTGTGAAGGAAACTTTCACGGGCCGTGGTAAAGACTCGTAGTGAGAACCTACTTTAGATAAGGCAGTTAGGGAAGGCTTCCTGGAGGAGGAGGCATTTAAGCTGATCTGGAGGATTCGGCCACATGAAAAGCCAGGGCAGGGGTTTCTGGGCAGAGGGAAGGGTAAGTGTGAAGATGCTGAAGGAGGAAGGCCTGTGGCACTTTCAGGGAACAGAAAGGCAGTCAGCGTGGCCGGGAGGGTGAGAGGGTGGGGAGGTTTTGGCACGAGGATGGAGGTGTAGCTGGTAGGTTAGGTATGTCTGCACTTACAGGCTGGGGTGTGCACAGGGCATTTTATTTAAGAGCTATTGGACACCAGTGGCAGGTTTCAGTGAGCTGGGACATGAAGGAACTCCTTTGGCTGCTTGTGGAGAATAACTCAGTTGGTGGCGGGGTTCCCGTTAGGAGGCTCCTGCGTGGTCCAGGTGGGAGGGAGGGGGCCTGGCTGGGTGGTGGTGGGAGGTGGGGGGCCGTGCGCTGTTTAGGATCACATGTGGGGGCTGAGCTGACAGGTTGCCCATGGCTGGGATGTGGGGGCTGCCGCCTTTGTCTGACCTGAATAGCTGGCAGGGGGTTGCTGCCATTTTGGGGGTGGGAAGCTGGGGAAGAGCTGTCTTGATTTGGGGAGGGGAGGGGGGAGGGAGAGAAATAGGAAATACGAAATCTGAGTTGCCTACGAGACCTGCCGGGGGGGGGCCCAGGGGCGTGGCAGGGTCGTTGGGGCTCCGGGCAGAGCCTTCCGGTGGGTTCGTGGTGGAGGCTCCGGCAGCCGCGCTGAGCAGGAGGAAGTGAGCCGCGGCCCACTCCTGTCCCAGTCCCGTGCCCCAGCGACCTGGGGAACCCGAGCTGCTTTTCTTCGGAACCGGGAGCACCGTTTGAGCCGCTGAGGGCTTTGTTTCCTCTCGTGGAGAAAGCAGCCAGGTGAGCCCTTCTGGCAGCTCAGCCCCTGGGAGCCTTTGCTGGGCCTCCACCGAGCTCAGGTGCCGGAGGTCACAGACGGAGGGGTCCGAGACACCGCATGGAAAGGAGCCCAGGGAGCACATTCCGAGCCAGGGCCACATGGGGGGCTGGAGAAAAGGGGGCCCTGGGGCCCCCAGTACCCCAACACCACCCTGATTAGAGGCTGCTGTACTCCCTCCCCAACAGGCGGAAGGGCTCGTCCTACCTCTTGAAACCAGGGGAGCAGCACCCCGTGTCATCTGGTCACCTCCCTTGAGCCTCATCCGACGTGTGGGGGAGAAAGGCTGCCCCATCTTCAGATGAGGAAACTGAGGCCCCAGAGCAGGAAGGGCTTGCCCAGGGCCGCTGATCACTAGAGGCAGCTCCCAGGTCTGCGTGCACTCGGCTGCCTTTGGCTGGCATTGAGTCCAGACCATCCCCTTTACTCCTTTAAAGATGCATCAGGACCAGAGAGGAAGGGGTTTTGCCCAAAGTCACAGCCAGGGCGAGGAGGAGCCAGCCTGGAGCCCGCTGCTCCCAACCCCCAGGCCGGGGCTTTTTCCTCTTTTCTGGCCATGTCCCTCAAGTTAGCGTCCTGGTGTCCAGCAGGGAGCTTGGGGATTGAGGGGACGATGGGAGTCAGTCCCAGTGGCTGTGTTCTCCCCCTCCATGCTCCAAGGCAGGATGGAGCCCCCGGCTTCCCCCAGGATGGCTGCTAGTCTGATGGGGGTGGCTCTGGGCCCTGCAGACACCCCCATCTCCCCACAGCTCGGGGGCTCCCTGCTTTGACCACCAACGTCTGCTGCATGAGCTCCATGTCCCAAATGCCTGACTGAGTTTGGAAACTCTGGGGAAGACCCAGGGGCTGACGAGAGAGAAAGCGGAAGGGCGAAAGCGGGCGGCAGAGCAGAGAAGCCTCGGCAGGGGAGGAAGTGGGCCCCGGGACAGGAAGAGCGCGAGGCCGGCACCCTGCCCGTCAAGACCGTGGGGAAGGGTGATGGTGCCCTCTGCAAACGCTGGCCGTTCCTACTGAGCATGCCCGGGCTTCAGGGGCAAGAGCCACGAGGCCCCAAGCCACCAGAGAGGTTGGGGGTGATAAGCCCATTGCAGAGAGCCACGCTCAGAATTGGGGGCCGGGCCAGGGCAGGCTGTCCTCTGAGAGCCCAGCCTGGGTAGCCTGGGCACAGCAGCTCCGGCCACCCACTCAAAGGCTGGCGGTGCCTGCTCAGTGCTCACCTGACTCGGGCTCAGGGGCCTAGAGCAGACACTGGTTTCTGTCCCCAGGAGCTCACAGTCTGGGAGATGCCATCATCACTGTGTTCATCTGCCAGCCCCACACTGGCTGACCCAGAGCAGTGGGCCGCAGGCTGCTTTGTCCTGCCTGCTCAGGGGTGGCTGGGGTTCCTGTGCAGGAGATTGGTGGGCAGGCTGCTGCCCTGCGAAGACTTGCTCAGGCTGTGCCCTGGGCCGTGTGCCTTTCTCTGCCCCATTGCCCTGCGAGGTTTGGTTCCAGCCTCCTCCTGCTTGGGCAGCCTAGGCCGGCTCGGTGGCTGGTCCACCGAAGCCAAGTCCCACCCTCTCCCCGTGCCTCCTGGTCTGCAGTGAACGCTGAGCACCGAGTGAGTTTAGGGCTTCTCTGTCCCCTGCATCCTCCAGGGCAGGCAAGGGAGAAGATGGAGCCAGAGTCCCTCTGCAACCTGCTGCAGCTCCCCAAGGAGGTGGACCCACCGGCGCAGGAGGAGCTCCCCCAAGGTGCCAAGCGGGGCTGAGGGTCGGGCCAGGGTGGAGGGGCCGGGTCTGCGTCACACGAGCCAAACAGGCAGGGCTGGGAACATGCATGGCTTCCCGGTCGCCATCTGCACGCCCCATCTTGCACGCCCCTGCCTACGCCTTCCGCTTGGCATTTGACCCTGCTCCTGCTCCTGGGACCTTCCCCGGAGTTACCCCCACATCTCTCCCAACTCCCTAGCTCCAGGTTAGTGATGATGTTGGTGATGATGATAAATACTGTTTGCTAAAGTGCAGCATCTCGTTGATTCCTGAGGGTGGGCGTCATTTTCACAGGTGAGGAAACTGAGGTTCAGGGAGTGATGTAATGGAGTAATGGGCAACTCTGTTAGTAGGTGGTGCAGCTGGGTTCTGAACCCAGGGACAGTGGCTCCAGAGTTCAGCTGTGCATGCACACCACAGCACTGCCTTCCCCTGGCATCTTGCAGGATGTGGCGCTATTGATCTGCTCCCTTTACACGTGTGGGTCTCTTTAAAAAGCGGGATGAGGGGCCTGGCCATTTAGCTCACTCAGTAGAGTGTGGTGTTGATAACACCAAGGTCAAGGGTTTGGATCCCCATACCGGCCAGCAGCCAAGGAAAAAAAAAGAATAATAATAAGAGAAAAAAAGGTGGGGAGGCCATAGGATCGGGGAAATTCGATGAGTTTGGGTCACCCTTTCAGCAAATCTGTTTTACGAGCACTTGGGGAGGTTGTGATCCCTGCCCCTGCAATCTCCCTCCCAGGGGACGGTTCTGGAGAAGCACCCAAAGCTGCCATCGTCCCTGTGTGCCTAAAAGAAACAAATAAACAACACACCAGAAGCAACCCAAATGTCCCAGTGGCAGGGGGGCTTCAAGTGAACTCACTAGAATTTATGTGACCAGGAAAGCATCAATACAACGACGAAGAAAAAGGGTGAAATAATTTAAGTGGGTAGAGAAGGAGGCAACTTTCTCTGGATCCTGTGAACGCAGCCCTTCAAAGTGGGCGCTGTGGAGTGAGAAGCCCAGTGCCACGCGGGTCCCCAGAGAGCGGCTGGCTTCGTCCAGAGCCTCCTGGCTGACTTCTCAACTGTCTGGTGTGCACCGTTTAAGATCAGAAAGCATCATGAGGGAAATTGCTGAGTTAGGGTGGTGGGACTGAGTGATTTGAAACAACATTTATTGTTTGTTTTACGATTGATTAAATACTTAAAGTTCTGGCGAACAGAGCTGGGACATGGGATGATTCAGAGTGGCAAGTAGTCTGTTCCAGGAAGGACGGCACCACATTCACTCATCCACTCACTCACTCACTCACACCTTTACTCATTCATTCGCTCATTCATTCATTCACTCATTCATCCATTCACTCATTCATCCATTCACTCATTCATCCATTCACTCATTCATCCATTCATTCACCATTCACTCACTCATTCATTCACTCATTCATTCACTCATTCACTCATCCATTCACTCATTCATCCATTCACTCATTCATTCACTCACTCATTCATTCATTCACTCATTCATCCATTCACTCATTCACTCATTCATCCATTCACTCATTCACTCATTCATCCATTCATTCACCATTCACTCACTCATTCATTCACTCATTCATTCACTCATTCACTCATTCATTCACTCATTCATCCATTCACTCATTCATTCACTCATTCACTCACTCATTCATTCACTCACTCACTCACTCACTCACTCATTCACTCACTCATTCATTCACTCATTCACTCACTCATTCACTCACTCATTCATTCACTCATTCACGCACTCATTCATTCACTCACTCATTCATTCATTCACTCACTCACTCATTCACTCATTCATCCATTCACTCATTCACTCATTCATCCATTCATCCATTCACTCATTCATTCACTCACTCATTCATTCACTCACTCACTCACTCATTCACTCACTCATTCATTCACTCATTCACTCCTCACTCATTCACTCACTCATTCATTCACTCACTCATTCATTCATTCACTCACTCACTCATTCACTCATTCATTCTCTCACCCACCCAGTGTTTGTTGGGATCCTGGCCTGTGCCAGGGGCATCTGCACCTCACTCTGTTGCCTTCTCCTGTCAGGAGACTTGGGTCCTGTGTCTGGGCAATACTCGAAGGTTTTCAGAGCATCTGGGAAAAGGCTCCAGCTGGGCCATGTGAGGGAGGTGCATTTTGTGAATTTCGTCAAGGTTGTCCCATGTTCTCACTCGGTTTCCCCCATGCACGTTGGAACTAGCTAATCTAAGAGGTCCCTCTGGACACTGTCATTTTGTGGGTTCCATGAGTCTACAATGTGGGAAGCTGCTGACCATGGCCTTGGGGAATGAGAGCTGTGGGCCTCAGTGCGTGAGCACGTGAGCCTCTTGTCTACACTAGGCCAGGGGGCCGGGCAGCCCTGGGCTGAGTCCCACCTCAGCCCCTCTCAGCCTGGTGAACCTGGGCTCGTCACTCACCCTTCTGAGCAGTGGCTTCATTTCATGTGACTGGGCAGTGATGCCAGATAAAGTACAGGACACCCAGTTCAATATGAATATCAGATAAACAAGAAATAATTTCTGAGTTTGAGTATGTCCCAAAATACAACTATCACAGTGTCTGAGGATGAGCTGGTGTCCCTGAGGAAAACAGGGAAGCAGGGGACCAAGTTCTTCTTGGGGCCCAGGTGCCGGGTTGTGCAGGGGACCTGCCGGGAGAGAGCTGCCAAGCGCCCTGCAGGGTCCTCACACACCTGTCATGCCCCACCTCTGTTTCCAGGAGGAAAGAAGAGATACCTGCCACCCACTTCCAAGAAGGACCCAAAATTTGAAGAACTGCAAAAGGTACAGCAGCCGTCAGCAGCCCTGACTTCTCTGGAATCTGTCTTCTCCTCTCATATTCTAGAGGGCAGATGGGGCACCTGTCTCCATGGGGTGGGGACAGAAGCCACCCCCCCTTGACCTCAGAGTGGCAGGTAGTGACCTTGCAGGCCCCTGAGAACCCTGTCGAATGGTTGCATGAATGAACATTTATGGAGCACTGACTATGAACCTTTGCATGCAAGCCTCATGGAGGTCGAGAGGGATCTGCTGTCACCTGCATGCCAGGGAGGGGGCAGCGAGGCTTTGAGAGGTGACCTGACCTGTGCAGGGACCGTGACAGAGCTGGGGTTTGACCCAGGCCATCGGCCCCAGAGCCCCTGCTCCTACACCTGCTCGGCTGCCCAAGGCAATGGAGAGCTGTGGCGGCAGGCGCAGGCCTGAGCCACCCAGTTCTGAGTTTTCTTCTTGGCCCAAGGTCTGCTGCTGTGACTGCTGGCTGGACCAGCTGGGCACATGCAGCCTCGTGCCTCTCTTTCTCTCTGCCCTACTTTCCAGTCTCCATGTGGCCTGTCTGCTGCCTCCTCCAGGGAGGCCTCCTTGCATACACCACCTTCCACCCCAGAGGCTTTGTGGGCCATTTTCCATCCTCCCTCTCATTCCTTCGCTCCCTCCATCCACCTTTCCCACATCAGCAAACAAGTGTGGTACAGCCCTGTGCCAGGCACTGAGGACACAGAGAAGAACCATCCATGGTCCCTGATGGAAAACCTGTTGGGAGGTTATCCCAGGAGACAAGAGAGGGAAGGGACCAACACAGGGGCAGGCTGGCTTTAGCTGTGGGAGCTCAAGCCTGCTGGGGATGCTGGGAGCCAGCTAGAGCAGGCACGTCAGGGCATTCCTACCCAGGTGCTGCCAAAGAGCTGGGGTATTTATGCACCACCACCTGACACCCTTTAGTTAAAAGCTGCTCCCTTAAAGGGGCAAGGCACTATTCTCTGGTGCTCTGGCCTGTTGAGCACAGCAGGGCAGGGTTGGCCTCCAAGCAGCCCCGAGGCAGAGTGGCAGGTGGAAGCTGGGCCAGTGGGCACCACAGTGGTGACATCATGGGGACTGGGGCGGGACACCAGGAGCCCCTGTGTTAGCTCCCTAGGGCTGCCACAACAAATGACCACAAACTGGGAGATTAAACCAGCAGAAAGTCATTGTCTCATAGTTGCGGAGGCCAGAAGTCCTAAATCAAGGTGTCAGCAGGTCATTTCCTTCTGGAGGTTCTGGGTCAGAATCTGTCCCCTGCTGCTCTCTCAGCATCTGGGGGCTGCCACACTCCCCAGTGTTCCCTGGCTTGTGGGTGCACCACTCCTCTGTCTAACCCCATCTTTGCTTTGCCTTCCTCTGTGTTCTGTGACCTGTCCCTGGTTTCCTCCTGAGACCCCTCCAGAAGCACCTTTAACGTCCACATTTCTGCTGACCGTCTCTTTACTGCAATCTAGGCTTTTTCTAGCAAACCATCATCTGATTCTTCCCCATGCTTAATTCCACAGCCACATTCCCAGTTTTAGGTATTTGCTATGTAGTACCCCGCTTCCCCATACCAAAACCTCACACACGACGATGACAGCCCCACAGTGCTCACGTTTGTGGTGGAGAGAAGCAGGGAACTGCGGTAGCCCAGAGCAGACCCCTAGCTCAGCCTGGGAGATCAGGGAGGGCTTCCCAGAGGAGGTGCCATTGAACCAGGCCTTGAAGGATGAGTAGGAGTTGGCAGTTGGGAGGAGGGCATCCTAGGCCAGATGCAAGCTCAGGTGGGACATGCCCCCCACCAGCTGTCCCCTTGGGGCCAGCAGGTGCTGATGGAGTGGATCAATGGCACACTGCTCCCGGAACACATTGTGGTCCGCAGCCTGGAGGAGGACATGTTCGACGGCCTCATCCTGCACCACCTTTTCCGTAAGCAGCTGCTCCCGGGACTGCCCGGGCCTCACCCTGTCCCCCCAACCTGGCTCCTTCAGGCCCCACAATGGCCCCTGGGGAAGGGACAGCTGTCTCATTTCCAGATAGGCCCGAGCTGGGGAGGTGGAGGCCTTGCCCACAGCTCATGAGTGTTTGGGCTCAATCCAGAGCTCTGACGCCTGGGTCAGTGCTCTTTCCTCCCTACCACACTGGCTCTTGAGCATTTATTGAGCACCTGCTGTTTTTAGGTGCTGGGAGGTAACAAAGAAGCCCACCATCCTTGCTCAGAGGCTGCTGGAGAGAGAACAGGCAGGGGAGGCAGGGCTGGGCTCCTGCCCACGTTCCTCCCTCCGTCTGGGAGTGTTCATGTCAGGGCCACCTCCCAGGCTCTGGCAAGTCTTACCCACCAGCCCCAGAGTCACTGTTGCATGGGCCTGTCTGGTCTAGAGGTCTGTCTTCTGCACACAACTGGTCCTGGAGGGTAGGGACAGGCCCAAGTCCATGTCCTCAGTGCCTGGCCTGAGCCTTTGCTGCACTCTTTGTAGATGGGCTACTGTCCTGCTGGCCGTGGCTAGAGCCTCCTGGGCACTTCTCACGTGCCAGGTACCATTCGTCCTCAGAACAACTCTATACTGTTACTATCCCCGTTTTACAGATGGGGAAACTGAGGCTCTGAAAAGCCTAGTCACTCGTCCAAGTTCTCCCAGTGAAAGCAGGAGGGTCAGGATATGAGCCTAGGAATGTAGGTCTTAACTGCCAGGCCCCACCACCCTGCAGAAATAAAGTGACATGGCTGTGTAGGGGGCAGTGCTGCAGGCCCAGGGTTGGTCAGAGTGAAACAGCCAGGGAGGGCGGCTCAGAGGGCCGCAACTGCCCACGTCGCACGGCCTGTGCGCCCCTTTGGTGCTGTTTCATGGGCAGACGGGGGTCTCCCAGGGAGCTAGTGAGCACTCTGGTGAGGCTGTGGGTGTGGCCCAGGGCCTGGCACCAGGAATGTGCTCCCAGGCTCAGCCTTCCGGGGGGTCCCCGTGGCGCCCTCCTGTGCTGCCCTCCCCAGGGACCCTCACCGCCCTCTCCTGCCCTCAGAGAAGCTGGCAGCGCTCAAGTTGGAAGCAGAGGAGATCGCCTTGACCACCGTGAGCCAGAGGCGCAAGCTTGCGGTGGTCCTGGAGGCCGTGAACCGGAGCCTGCAGGTGGAAGAGCAGCAGGCCAAGTGGAGCGTGGAGAGTACGTGGGGCCTTGGCCCGGGGAGGGCGAGGGCAGCCTGGGTCCTCCTGCACCAGGCTTCTCGTTGGCCCAGAAGCTCTCTCATCCTCCTCCCCAGGCCTGGGGAGCAGCCCAGGGGCTGCAAGGAGGCAGAAGCCTCAGGCAGCCAAGAGAGCGGGCACAACACCGGGCACAATGCTGGGCACGATGCCGGGCATCTGGTTGAGAAGCAAACAGCCTAGCATGCTTCTGTGCCCTGAGGGAGTTTCTGCTCAAGAAGCAGCCTGAGGATAGCAGTCTTGGTAGCCACTATTGAGTTCCAAGTGCCGCAACACACCCATCCGCCTTGCCAGAGGGGCACTAACAGGCTCACTGTATTAACTCATTTAAATGATGTCTTCAATGCCTGCTTGTAAAAGATGAGAGTGTGCAAAGCACCTAGACTTCCCCACCTACCCGTGAGTGGTTTGGTACAGATTTCCCTCCACTCGATTCTCTTATCCTCCCTGCATTCGAGAGGAGGAGACCGAGGCTGAGAGGAGTCAAGCAGCCCCTCCAAGGCTGGGTGGTGACGATGTAACAGAGGCAGTTTCCAAACCTGGCTTTCGAGAGCCCCGACAGTCAAGACTATGTTCAAAGTGTCACAGTCAATGCCTGATGCTGATAACATTAATCCTGAATTAAGTCACATTCAGCTTAAATCTAATGATGTTTTGACCAATGCCCTGCTGTAAGACATTTCGTTATTTCCAATTGTAAACAACGCTGAAGCGAACTTCTTTGTGTCTAAAGTCCTGTCCACAAGGGGGACTGTGTGTTTGGGCAGTATTCACTGCAATGGGATGACAGGGGCAGAGTGTGGTTATCTTTAGGTTCTGAATTCATATCTCCAGATCTCTGCTTTCCACAAGGCTGGACACGGCCTTCCTTGGTTTGCAGAGGGTCATTCTGATGACAGGAAGCCTCCATGTGGCTGTGGTGCTGGCAGCCCCTCAGCTCTGACCTGTGCTCCTCTCCCCTCCAGCCATCTTTGGCAAGGACCTGCTGGCCACCTTGCACCTCCTGGTGGCCCTGGCCAAGCACTTCCAGCCTGATCTGCTCCTCCCAGCCAACGTGCAGGTGGAGGTCATCACCGTCGAGGTAACGCACCTGGCCCGAGGGCTTCATATGCGTGGGCTGAGCATCGGGACCATGTAGCCCTGCACTGGGGGATGCTGCAGTGGAGGGGGCGGGAGCAGGCTGAGTCCAGGGTGTCACGAGGAATACCAAATCCTGCCAGACAGCAGTGGGGTCCTGGGCTGGAGCTATGGGTGGGATGCTGAGGGGCTGGCAGAGGCCCAGCAGGGACACGAGAAGTCTGTGAGCCGGCCATTCCCACTTGACCTCAGCAGGATGGTGACCCATATCATGCAGGCCACACGCAGCCATCTGTTTATGGCCATTCGGGAGTCTCCACACTGCCGAGGTGAAACCACTGCCGTAGCCTCTACATTGTCGACTCTCATTTGCAAACTGACGGCTGCGAGATGCCTGCTCTCCTCTCCCACCCACGGGCTCTCCCTAGCGCATGCACTACCTGAGCTGTAGTTAATGCCCAGGAAGCCGTGGCTTCCCTCTCCAAGCGGACTCTGAGCAGCACAGAGGGACCCCACCTGCTCATCTTCTCATTTTCACTCTGCAGCCCCCGGGTCCCTGGTGAGCAGGGCTGACCCTTGCCTCGCCCCTACAGAACAAGCCAAGCCCAGCCAAGCCCAGTCACATTCATTCCTACTTTTAAAAAAAATCATCGATTAAAAGTCTCCACTGAGCGGTCCTCTGGTTCTTGTATAAATCAGAGGTGACTTCATTCATTCACTCATTCATTCATTCATCCCTTGGTGCTGTTTGGCTGCCACAGGCTTTTTCAGTGGAGGATGTGGGCCCCAGAGTTTTCTGGGATTATTCAGTTTCTTCCCCTTTTTTCTTTCTTAGAGCACCAAGAGTGGTCTGAAGTCAGAGAAGTCGGTGGAACAGCTCACCGAATGCAGGTGAGGGGCTGGGGTGTGCAGGGGTGGGCGCCGGGCCTGGGGCAGGGGGAGTGAGGGGCAGATCTGCTGACCTGCACGGGGAGGGCCCTCACACACTGCTGGCTTCCTCTCAGCCCCCAAAGTGCCGTGCTGACCCCTCCGTCCTGCTGCAGCACCCAGGAGCCCTTCCGTCTCACAGGCCCCGCTCCAGGTCCCTGCCTGTCCCCTCCTGGCCACGCTTCTCCATTCCCTGGGGTGGGGGCCCCCGGGTTTGGGAGGCAGGCTCTATCCAGTGAATCACAGAGCCTTTCTCTGGTGTGAGCAGAATGTTTCTCTGTCCTTGCAAAGTTGCGGGAGCTGCGGAGGGGCCTCTGTCCTCCCGGCAGCATTGGTCTTTGTGCCGAGCCCTGGGCCAGTGTCTCAGGCTGCTGGTCTCCACCTCTGGTGTGAGCAGAATGTTTCTCTGTCCTTGCAAAGTTGCGGGAGCTGCGGAGGGGCCTCCGTCCTCCCGGCAGCATTGGTCTTTGTGCCGAGCCCTGGGCCAGTGTCTCAGGCTGCTGGTCTCCAGCCCCGGTTGGCCCGACTCCCTTCTCGAGGGCCGTGGTCAGAGAGCTTTGGCTTGCCCAGGACCCAGAGACCTTTGCTTTTGTGGGGTGGGGGTGGGGCTGAAAATCTAATAACAAAATCAGAGAAAAATCACTCACTCAAAAACAGTGAGAATGGACACAAAAGAGGATATACTGTATGTTTTCATCGACATAAACTTCTAGTACAGGCAAAACCTATTGAAGGCAAGAGAAAGCCACGCCGTGGTCATCTCTGTGTGCAGGGGGTGGGGAGCGATGGGAGAGGAAGGCACACTGGGGCTGGAAGGTCCTGTATCTAACGGAGGTGGTGACCACACAGGTGTGTACGTAAAAGTGCACGAGCTGTGAGCTAACGATTTGTGTGCTTCATTGTATGCAGGATGTAACACCCTGGAATAAAGCACAACTACAAAAACCACAAAATCCGAATGCCCCTAGGTGTGGAAGCCTCAGGAGGGTCCAACCCTCCTTTTGCCCTTTGCTTTCCACAACGGCCCCGCCTGTTACCTGCCCTGCCTGCAAAGCTGCTGCGAAGATGGGCTTGCCAGTCTCTTTGCAGCTGTGCCAGCACTGACTCTTGTCATGTGGGTCTGCAGATTTTTTTTAACCACGTGTTTGCTTTTCCCTCCACAATGTCCCCTTTAGCACAGACAAGGACCAACCTCCGAGTGAGTACTTTCATAATTTAATGAACCATTTTTCTTTCTGATGTGTGTTAGTGCGGACGTGGAGGGATGAAGGCTTAATTGCTGGTGTTCTCGCTCATTTCCCTGTGGGCTGCTGGTTTATCTCAAGCCTTGTTCTTATCCATTTGTTCTCCTCTGTCTGTCTGTCTGTCTGTCTGTCCAGAGTTCTGTCTGCTCCTTCTCATGATATTGTTCCTTTGGGGAGAGGGATTTATAATCCATATAGGCAGCAATGGTGGAGTCATTAAGTGTGTGGGCTCTCGTGCCAGATGGCCCAAGTTCAAATGCTAATTCTCTCACTCATTAGCCACATGAGCCTGGACAAGTGTCTTAACCTGTCTGTCTGTGCTTCAGTTTCCTCATATGTCAAATGGGGTGAATAATGGCAAGCACCTCTTAAATTGGTGGTGAGGGTTAAAGGAAATGATTTGTAAATGTGTTTAGCACATGGTGAGTGCTCAATAGTGAGTGCTCAATAATGTGGCTACTGCTCATGTGACAGAGCTGTTCAGCAATCAATGGACTGATCCACCTGTTACTTCTTTCATACATCTATTCCTTGGTCCGTTGGTCTGGCCAGCTGTTCATGCACCCATCCACCAGCTCATCCATCCACTAACCACACATCCACCCACCGACCACACATCCATCCATCCATCCATCCATCCATTCATCTATCCATGCATCCATCCACCAGCTCATCCATCCACCAACCACACATCCATCCATGCATGCATGCATGCATGCATCCATCCATCCATCCATCCATCCATCCATCCATCCATCTATCCATGCATCCATCCACCAGCTCATCCATCCACCAACCACACATCCATCCATCCATGCATGCATGCATGCATCCATCCATCCATCCATCCATCCATCCATCTATCCATGCATCCATCCACCATCTCATCCATCCACCAACCACACATCCATCCATCCATCCGTCCATCCATCCATCATTCATCCATCCACCCTCCATCCATCATCCATCCTCCATCCATCCATCCTAACACTATTTTTTCTCCCTGCACCCTCCCCACTAAGGACACAGAGCTGTGACACACATCCATCCATCCATCCGTCCATCCATCCATCATTCATCCATCCACCCTCCATCCATCCTCCATCCTCCATCCATCCATCCTAACACTATTTTTTCTCCCTGCACCCTCCCCACTAAGGACACAGAGCTGTGTGGGCAGGGAGTGTTATGGGGGGCACCTCACCCACAGAAGTAGAAATAATGACCTGTGAGGGGCTTCTGAGAACAGGGCTGAGGGGGGCAGAATGGGAAGAGGAAGGAGGGGAGGAGCAGGGAGGGCTGGTCTGTGTCTGGGGGGGAAGGCAGCCTGAGGACATGGGGGGCTGCCCAGGGAGCAGAGCATGAGGGTGGCTGTTGCATAGACACAGAGCAGGGTGTCATCTGAGGACATACTTGCCTCTTGTTTCCTGGCTCCTTTAGTGACACAGTTTCCCTGACCACAGGCTGGGAGGTCTGGAGGGGACAATGGTGTTTCTGCCACGTTTACTGGTTTATGGGGCATTTTAATGTGCATGCTGCTATCTCGTGTGACCTCCCTCTTCATGAATGAGGGAACTGAGGCACAGAGAGGTGAAGTGACTTCTCAGAGTCGCACAGCTGCTGAGTGGCAGAAACCAAAGGTAAACTCAGGCCAGTCTGGGTTGTTCAGTGTCCGAGGACCAGTGTTCCCATGGGAGGTGCGTTAGCTGCAAGTAGCAGGAACCCAGCTTGGGCGCAAAGGGCGTGAGTCTGAGGACCCAGGGCCTGAGGCACCAAGATGCCCCTTCTGTTCCCAGGCCCACAGCAGTGACTCAGCTGCTGAGGGAGCTGGCCTTCTGCACACTGCAGGGTCTGATGCTCTGGGAGGGCCACACATCCTCACTCTGCACTCTAGAAACCCTGGGCTGGCACAGCTCCCAGGACCTGTGGAGTGGAGCGGGGACCTGGGTGGAAGGAGGGCCAGTTCCCAGTGGAGGGGTGGCGGCTGAGCAGGCACGGTAACAGAAAGGACGGCTGTTCACTGAAGTCCTACTGCGTGCCCAGTCACCATGCAAGCCTGTGTGTTATCTGCTATCAAATTTGATTTCTGCAACGACTCCACCTAGAAGGTATTATCAGCTGTACGTTATAGAGGAGGAAACTGAGGCACAGAGATGAGAGGCTATATCCATTGGGCCACACAGCCAGGGGAGCACTGACTCAAACCCAGTCCCATTTTCTTCAAGAACCGTGATAGAAAACTCCCTCTGGATGGGTTATTCTCAGAAACTTTTGTGGAAAAATTCCCTGTTTGTCACAAAGATAATAGCATCGTAATGAGGTGGTTTTTGGGTCTGTGTCTGCAGAGGACGTCTTTGATGAATTATTTAAGCTGGCTCCAGAGAAAGTGAGCGCCGTCAAAGAGGTAGGACAGATTAAAGCTCCGAGTGGCTCTCTGGGCCCCCCACCCCTACCCCACTGCCCACCTGCGCTGTGTCTCCAGGGGCATAGGGGAAGGAGTGGGCCCTCGCTCCACGCCTGCTGTGTGTGGGGTGGGGGTCGGGGGGCTTTCTGTCACCCCAGGCAGGAAGGTGCAAACCAGAGCCCCTGGGGCTGGGCCCTTGTTCCTCCTTGGCTAGGCCATCATGGACTTTGTCAACCAGAAGCTGGACTGCCTGGGCCTGTCCGTGCAGAATCTGGACACCCAGGTAGGGACTCAGTTGTGGGGTCCCTGGCAGGGAAGGGCTGCTGGGTGCGGGGAGGAAAGAGGATTCCACAGGGCCCCAGGAACTGGCTGTGTGGCCGGGTGGGAGCATCACCTCTCGAAGCCTTGGGGTCCTCCTCTCCAGTGGGGGGTGTTGCTGGCAGGCAGCGTCACCCATGTGGGACACTGTGAGGATCCCATGAGCGGGGACCATGGTAGTGCTCTACAAGGCTGGAGTCATCTCGGCTGATATTGCTTTTTCATCGTTATACGTTTTTTCAGAATTAACCTGAGACTCTCAGATACTGAGCCTCAAAGTATATGAGTCTTCCTGATGCAATGGTGCTCGCTCAAACAGGTTTATTAGGCCTGTGCCCCATGCCAGACATTGCCGCAGGTGCCAACGTGGCCCTGCTGACTATGGGTTCTGCGTCTGTCACCAGCAACCCAGGAGCTCAGCCCGCCCAGCTGACCCAAGCCCAATTCTCCCAGGGGGCAGGAACAGAATCACAGGGCATCAGCATTGCACAGTCGGCCACAGCTTTCCACAGTGATGCTGTGTCCCCAGTGTTCCCTCAAGACGGGGGTACAGAGGTGTAGAGAAGGTCACCGCCAGCCTGGGTCTTCAGGGTGGCCATGGAGCCTGCTGGTTGAGGGTGGCCTCAAGTAGACGTGGTGCTGTAGGCATTGGGCCACCCGAGTTCTGCTGTGCAGCGGGGGGTGGTCTGGTCGTAGATGGCCTGAACAGCTTATGACGATCTTAGCGAGAGCTGCCGACCTCTTAGACACACTCTGGATGGGCATTTGCCAAGGAGGGGTGGGGTCTCATACTCCCGTGCCTGGTACCTAAAACCAACAAAGCCCTCACTAGGTGCCAGGCCCTGAGCAAAGTGCTTTCCGTCCATTCACTCAGTGAATCCTCCCAACAATGCCCTGGAGTGGGAACTGATACTACCCCATTTTACAGACAAGAATGCTAAGGCACAGAGAGGTTGATTAACGTGTCCAAGGTCACACAGTGATTAAGTGCTGGACCTGGGATTTATATCCAGGCAGCTGGGGCCAGAATCTGTGCTCCCAACCAAATTGCATGGTGGCCACAAGAGAGGTTTGTGCATGATATGGTGTGGCGACGTGGCAGGGTAGAAATAAAAGACTCCAAAGCCAGATACACATGTGTTTCCATCCTGCCTCTGCCACTTACGACCACCTCCACATTAGCTGTGTGACCTTGGGTGAGTTACTGGGCTTCTCTGAACCTCAGGCTCTTCTTATAAAATGGGTGCAAGGATACCAGCTCCACAGAATCATGATATATGAGACGCTAAGTAACCGGGTGTTTAGTACCTGGCACATGTGGACACCCAGTAAGTGGTAGATGTGTGGTTTATTATATTTTCTATGGGTATAAACAGGCTGGTTCCTTGGATTTACATACCACCTGTTTCATTTTTCTCTTGGTAAAATAATGCATTCAGAGAACAGTGGTGCCTGCAAGGACGGTATTTAGAGACTTGAACAGAAGGGATGCCGAAGCCCCCAGTATTCCTGTTGTATTACCAGGGAATATCTGCAAAAAAGGTTTCAGGCCAAACTAATAATGTCAGAACAGACTTAATATGAGGAAATTCCATTAAGGACTTCTAGTGGCGCTTTCTCCTCCAATATCCAATCTTGTGTTTTGTATCTTTGAAGAGATTCAACAGGATTATATTAGCATATGATGTGCTGGTGGCAGGGATGATGGTTTTATCTCTGAACACACAGACAGAACAGACAGAAATATTAATGTGGCAGCCAGCAAGATGAGCCCGGTGCACTGTTCTCTGCCTTTTCCTGGTGGGATAATTCTACGCTTAACTCTATTTTCTCCTGTGTGTCCATAGCTCGTGGAACAGTCTGTGTTTAAAAACTGATACGAGGCTATTCCACAGCAAGTTTAGAAATAGCTCTTTATACTGAACACGCACTATGTACCAGGCGGCCTGTAACTGCTTGATACCTGCTGTTTTCAACAACCCTGAAAGGTCAGGAATGTCGTTCCCATGTCTCAAGAAGAAACCTGAGGCTCAGAGAGGTTGCGTCGCTTCCTCAGGGCCACACGGCTGTGAGAGGCTGAGCGGGGCCTGCTGGCCTCTGGCTCCAGCCCCTCCCGCACCCGGGCCCCCAGCTCCTGCCTCTGTAGTTTGCAGATGGGGTCATCTTACTCTTGCTGATTGGACAACTGGAAGGCTTCTTCCTGCATTTAAAGGAATTTTACCTCACTCCCAACTCCCCTGTGGAAATGGTAAGTTTTCCAAAGATTTTCCTTGTTCTGCCTCTGGGTGGACAGACCTATGGAACTGGCACAGCCAGTGTTTGTTCATTCATTTCCAGGGGAAGTGAAGGGTGGGGGGAAGTTTGTCCATACGTCTGCCATCCGTCCATCCATCCATCTGCCTGTTGGTCCATCCATTCACCCACCCACCTGTCCACTCACCTGCTGTCCATTCGCCTGCCTGCCCATTCACCCACCCATCTTCCATCCATCCATCCATTCATCCCCTTCCACTCATAACCCACTCACCCATCTGTCCACCCACCCATTATCTACTGATCCATCCGCCCACCCACCCACCCACCCATGCACCTGATCCCTCATTCCCCGAGGGCCTGTTTGGTGTCAGGCCCTGGGCTGTGTGGGACATAAAGACAATCCAACACAGCTCCTGCTTTGAAGGACCTTCCAATCTACACCCACTGTGCTCCCGATGCTGTGTGGTCTTCCAGGGCCACAATGGTGTGCTGGTTCCTGGTGCATGAGGCACAGGGGGGACCTGAAAGAATGGTTAAAATAATCTAAATAAATAAAGGAGTCAGGAGAGGCATCGTATCAGAGGTGACACGGGAAGTTGGTGAGAGTTTGGTCTGCAGAGTTGACAGGAAAGGCACCTGGAGAGGAGGGAGCAGTGTCAGCAAAGGCTCAGGGGGGTGACAACAGGAATGTCTCAGGGAGGCGTCCATGGTCCATCTGGCTGCAGGAGATGGGAGGGAGCCTGGAGGTTGGTGGGCTGGAGGGAGGGGCTGTGGCCTGACAGGAAGAGGGACGGGGAGGATGAGGAAGCAGAGGGGGTGAAGAGGGGAGGTAGAAGCGACCCGGGGAGACCCCTGCCCCACGTGAAGCCCTCAGCGCCGCTCCGGCTCCTGGCCAGGCCCCCATATAGGGCTCTGCAGTTCCTTGAGCTCAAGGCACTCTCCCACCTCTGGGCCCTCGCACAGGCTGTTCCCCTGCCAGGAATGTCCTTTCTACATGGTAGACCTGCCCAGGGAGGCGAGAGATTCTCCCTACTTCCCAAATGAGGAAACTGAGGCCCACAGGGGGCAGAGATTTATCCATTGTCTGGCAGAGGGAAGGATGCTCCCTGCCGGGTGAGAGGCCTGGCTTCTGGCCCCACCACCAGCTCACCGTCCACCCCTCAGGCCACACGGGTAACAAGAGTTTGGTGACCTATCCCAGTGGGAGCCCTGAGGGCCACGTGGTCCCTGGTTTCCCTGTCCTGCCCCACACCCTAGATGTCAACCCTCCAGGGGATGACCCTAGAGGCTTTCTGGAGGTCTGCCCAGGACTCAGGCCGCCAGCTTATCTCTGCCCACACCAGGGTCCCCACGGCCCAGGGCAGGAGGGGACCTCTTTATCTCTGCGCAGCAGTGAGGCTTTGTCTAAAGAGGCAGAACGCCAGGCAGGGCTGGATGTCCATTCTCAGGGCCAGCCTTTGGGGCCGTTTCTAGGGAGGGAAAGGTTTCTGTCCCCTTTCACACACCAGTGCCTCTCCGGGGAGGGAGGGAGCCCACGGCCCAGGTGCCGGATCAGGCCTCTTGCAGCCTAGGTCTCCCCCGGGGGACCCTCATCAGACTCTCCCCACCTGGGCCTCATCCAGGTCCCTCTCCTGCCTGCACTCCAGCCCTGCCTGTCCCCTGCTTCACGCAGAGCCTCCCCCCTAGGTGCTCCCAGCACTCCAGGCCCAAAGTGGTCAGCCCTGCCCGCCTCCCCAGCCACATACCCTCCTCCTGCCCCCAGACCCCTGGCCACAGCCGTTCGCATGGCCTCCGCCCAGGCCGTTCTCTCCTTGGCTTCCCAGCTGCCTGTGCAGGGGTCAGCCTTTCGCGAGTCCTGAATCATGGCTCCTGTCACATTCCCTGGGGGTTAACCCCTGGCCTCACCGGCCTTTACCCCAGGTCACCCTCAGTCCACAGCCCTGCACAGGCGGGGACGGGGCACGGCTGTACCTGCATCTTACGGGAGGGCAACCGAGGCTCGGGAGGCTGAGGGGCTTGTCCAGGACCCCTCAAGTCTCCCACCAGGACGGCTGCTGACCTCAGCCCGCCGTCCTCCCTGGCCGCCCTGGAGACACGGGCCTCAGTGGCGTGGTCTTGCCCTCCCAGGCAGCGGGGCGCTCTCAACTTGAAGGTGGATGCAGCCTGCAGAATCCCTGATTTTAGAACCTGCTTCTGAACGCAAGCCAGATTAGATGTGGGGAGAAGCAGCAGCCTCTGCGCTCAGAACCCGGGAATGAATTTTTACAGCGTGTTGGGGGACATCTCAGCGGCGGGAAGGTATAAAAATGCTGAGGAAGTCGTCAGCTGGGAGGCGGGAGCAGCAGCCCTGCGGGAGGCGGGCACCCGCGGAATGGTTATCTCGGCAGAGGAGCCTCTCAAAATTGGATTTCTCATTATCAGACCTTGCTTGCCAGGGTGTTTATGCGAGATTGTCATTCGTTAGGGGAATGGAAGTTAGAGACGCAGGGAGAGAGGTGATCAGCTGCTCTGCAGAAATCAAACCACTGGAGCCAGGAATGTGCGTCCTCCCGCGTTCGGTTATTTCTCCCCAGGGGGATCCGAGCGCGTCCTCCCGGCCGTAGCCTTCCCTCCACTCCGTGGAGCAGGGTAGTTCCTACTTCATCATCTCAAACCGTGCCAGAAAGAAAAATGGTACTTTGGGTAGAGCATGGTGAGAAGGTTCTGGAGCCGGGGACAGCTCTTCCTGGGAGAACGTCCTGGCTCAGACTGACCATCGTTGAGAACAAGTACGACACGCAGAAGCAAATGGGACCGTTTTGGTGGACAGCAGCAGCGATTTCCGAAGCATGTAGCTGCACACGGGCAGAGAGCTGGCCAGTGTTTGGCTCCTGGTGTATGTATGGCCAGCACAGAGCAGATGCTCAATAAATGTTACTTCAATGACTGAATGAACCAAGGGTTTCCAATGCACTGGGCCCACGAGGTGCTCTGTGACAAATGGGTTCTATGGTCAAACAACCTGGGGAAACATGCAGTCTTGAAGGTTTGTGATACACACTAACATGTTCAAGGCTCCGAGAAGTCCTGCAGCAAAGGCTTCCATATTGCTTTGTTTAACCCGACAGTTTCCAAAACCGTTTGGCCACAGACACCCTCTCCCTTTCCATCCTCGATTGTGCTTCAGGAGATGCTGGCCCATCAGTATGTCAGAGGCAGGGCTTCAGGGCGGGAGAGCATGGTGCTGAGTCCAGAGGCTCCGTGTCTGGTTCTCACTGTGACATTTACTCTGTGACGATCAACCTGCAAATAATTTCATGATGAGAATGTGGACAATGTCAACAATTGCAATCCTCATGCCCCAGGATGTTCTGGCCTCAGGGGAAGAGCTGGGGACACAGTAACAGGAGCAAGCGGTGGAGCTCTGGACTACTCGCCCTGAGATTTCCTCCTACCTTGGTCTGGACCTCCGCAGAGGTGTGCCCACCTGCTTGGCAGCATTGGCACTGTGCGACAGCCTTTGTTTCCTCTTCTTGACCAACTATAGAGGGCACAGCCTGCTGGGCCAGTGGTCCAGCCTCGCCCATGCTGTCTTTTACACCTTGGACCTACCCTCCATTTCAGCGGCTCCGTCCCTTCAATGCCCCACCCACAGCACTCCCAGGTAGAGAAGGACTCTGCTCACCTGCCTTCTGGCTGCTGCACCTTCACCGTCCCCACCTTCAGATCTTGCTTCGTAGATGCTCGGCCAGCTGGCCTCTTGGCCCCTGGCTGGGTTGCCATGGGAACTGCCTGGCCCGTTGGAAGCATGAAGTGGGGCTGGGATGGCTGGCAGATGGGGAGGGAACAGGGCCAGGTTTGGCTGGCCACCAGGCTGGGATGTCCAGCCCCCACGGTGGATCTCTGAGACCATTGAAGGAAGGACCTGTCTGAGGTCACAGCAATTCGGGGGTTTGTCCTGCTTTAATCCACTTGCTGTCTTTCCACCACACCAGGCTGCTGCCCCAAGGAGAAGGGCAGGGGTCTACTTCGGTTGTATCTGGGACCCGAGGGAGAATCTAGAATGAAAAGCGAGGAGACCCCACTGAGGGAGGGTCTGTCTGAGCCAAGGGCAGGCAGAGCTCTGGGCTCCCACCAGTACCCCATAGCAAGGCACTGGGGGAACTGCGGGAACTGGGGAAGCCCCCTTTGCAGGTAAGCTAGGGGGGCCAGGGGGGCAGTGACCGAGCTGGAGTCTGACCCCAGGTGGTCATGACTCATGCCCGGGGAACTCTCCACTCTACAGGGAGTCATGTCTGAGGGTCCAGCCCAAGCAGAGGGGTGGTCGAGAGGACAGCCACCTGGGCAGGGGTAGCTCCTCCAGTCTCAGGCTTGGTTTGCATGGGCATCAAAGTGAGACAGACCTGGTTCTGGTACTTTCTATCTCATGAGCTCAGATGAGCCCTTGGCCACTCTGAGCCACAGTTTCCTAAGTGTGCGTTGCCCATGGAAACTCAGCTGTTTCTGAGGGGGTCTGTTCCATCCATGAACTCTTGCTCATTTCCCTGGCTAAGACCCTCACCTTTCAGGACTCACCACCAGGTGGTTTTCCCTAGTCCCCTTCCCCCAGCCTTGGTGACTGCCTTTCCCACTAGAGGTGCCTTTTGATGCACGCATGTGCCCAGTGTGTGGCGCCTGCTCAGAGCAAGGCCTGTGAGTGCTGCAGACCCCTCATGTGAGGGAGTGAGCTCCCCGTCTGTGGGGGCTGGCATTTGGGCTGACATGCTTGGACGTCACGGTGATGAGATGGGCTGGCCCTCGGGGCTCAGGGCCTGGGCTGGGGCCTCCTCGCTTTGCCACACCTGATGGGACCCTGTTGTTGCAGCTGCACAACGTCACACTGGCCCTGGAACTGCTGAAGGACAACGGCCTGCTCAGCTACCCCATCAGCCCTGAGGGTGAGTGCCTGGCAGGCGCCGGCACTGCGGCCTGTAACTGGGGGGCCAGCCTCGTGCGGGGGTCACAGACAGGGTGCAGGGTGGGGCGGGGAGCGGATGAGCAGATGTGGTCTGGGCCTCCTTACCTGGCTTGCCCAGGTTTCCTAAGAGGGGGCACTGCAGCTGCCGCTTCCACCTGCCCCAGTGGAATGTGGGGTGGGGGGACCAAGGTCCCTGGGGATGGGCTGTCTGGAGAAGCCAGACCCTGAGGAGTTGCTGTGTTGGGGGGCACCATGGACGGGTGCACAGGAGGATGGGACAGGAAGAGGAGGCAGGCAGGGTCATGTGGCAGGCACTGGGGCTCAGGCCTAGTGTGACCAGCTGTCCCGGTTTGCCAGGGCCTCTCCCAGTGCTGGCTCTGGAAGTCCCACAGCCCAGGAAACCCCTCAGTCCCAGGCAACCCTGGACGGTTGGTCACCCTCCCCCCAGGCCTGACCAGCTGACTCCTGCCCTCTGGCCCGCAGACATCGTGGACAAGGACAGCAAGAGCACGCTGCGGGTGCTCTACGCCCTGTTTTCCAAACACAAGCTGAAAGCAAACGCGGACGGGACGGCCCACAGCACTTCGAGCTGACGCCGCTGCCCCAGAAGCTGCTTCCCAGAGCTTGCCTGCCGGGCCCAGCTGCAGGGCCCGAGGTCATGGGGGTCTCCCCATGGTCCAGCCGCATTCCTGTGTGCTTGTGACATGTCTTCCCTCCCACCCTGTCCTCTGTTTCTATCTGTCTGAGTATCTTTGAACCCACCAAGTGTGGATCTGTTTCAAGCCAACCTCTGGCCTTGCCCAGTTTATTTTAACAGAAGGGTTTCTGGGAGGGATTCTGGAGCCTGCCGGTGTCCTGGGAAGGGCCGTACACAGGCACAAATCTGTGCTAATCCCCGCTGCACCGCTCGTGGTCGGAGTCACCTCTCCTCACCAGGTCCAGGGCTGTGGGAGCCCAGCAAAGTGGACCTTCACCCGGGGCTTGAGGGTCCGAGCCTCCTACCCCTCTACACTCAGCCACCTGCCACCCACCTGCTGTCACTGGGAGCGACGGCCCCAGAATCACCATCCAGGGGTAGGAGCCCCTTGTGCCTCCAAAACCAAGCCCCCACACCCCTCAGAGAAGCCAATCTGGTACTCGCCAAAGGAACCTCGGCCCAGGCCCACCCCTGTCCTTGCGATCGTGAGTTTTGCCCAAAAGTCACGAACAAGAATTCTTTGTGGTTGATTAGTGGGTTCAGGTTGTCTCCAGTCTGTCTCCAGGGAGCAACTTAACTCTCTTCAGTGAGACTTGGCATCTACTGCACACGTTTTCCAAAGAAAAAGATGCTTATAGGGGAATTGAGCATGATCGGTCCAGGACTGGCTTCCAGGGTGGGGCAGAGCCTGCCAGCGTTGGCATCTGACAGGAAGCAGCAGGAGGCGGCGGGCAGGAGGGGTGAGGCTGGTAGGGAGGGTGATGGCCGGTGCCCCAGGCTGCGGCTCCTCTCTGGGCTCCTCCCCTGCCCTCCCGGCTCCTAGCCCTCATGGAGGAGAGAGTCGGCTAGGTGTGGGATTGTCACAGTTTGACAGCCTTGGCATTGGGGAGGGGCTTTAGAGTGGGGGCTGGGTGGGCCAGGCCATCTCTGCCAGACCAGCTGGTGGAGCTTGGGAGAATGTTCTGTGGGGGGAGACATTGGGAGCCCATGAAGTTGGTGTCTTAGGATAGGAGGTCTTGAGGGGTCTCCTCTCCGCCCAGTCCCCCATCCACCTGCCCCCCTCCCACTTCCTGATTCACAGGGTAAAAGAAAGTGGGGACCACGTGACATGCACCCTCTTGCTCTGCATGCTCACCCCACTTTCCTGTTGCCTCGGGAAATGTCCCTCCTCCCATGCCAGGAGCTTCCTCCTGTACTGGAGCGCAGCTCCTTCCACCTGCTCAGGCAGCCCCTGCGTTAAGATGCTCCTTGTAAGGCCTCAGCTGCTCTCTCCTGGGCATTCCTGTGGGCATTCACAGGCCCTGGCCTCACTCACCCTCTTCATACCAGATTTCACCAGTGAAAGCCTGAAATCCTGCCCAACTTCCCAGGGGTCTTGTTTCCTCCCCATGGGTCCTCCACCCACTGCAGGCTGGCTCTGCCTGGCCAAGTCTTCATCCTCGGTCCATCTGACAGCAAATTTACAACAATTTAAATTGTTTTGTAGCTTTATTGAGGGATAATTTATGAATGGTAAAATTTCCCAATTTGAAGTGTAGTTTGATGAGTTTTGACAAATGTATACAGTTGTGTAACTACCACTGCAGTGATTAAGACAGAACATTCCCCTCACCCCACAAGTTCCAGTGCCCCTTCTCCAAGCCCTGGCCCTGCAAGCCACCGATCTGCTTTCTATCACACTCGTTTTACCTTTTCTAGAATTTCTTATAAACTATCATATTGTGTGTAGCCTTTTGTGTCTGATTTCTTTCACTTAACGTAATGCTATTGTTATCACCCACATTGTTTCTTGCATCAATAGCACATTCCTTTTTATTGTTGAGTATAGCACTGTCATGTGGTTACACGGTAATTCGTTTGTCTTTTTTTTGTGACCGGCAATGGGATCACAACCCTCGGTGTTGCGCCCGCACCTCGCTCAGCCAGTGAGCGGCCGGTCTGTATGTGGGATCCGAACCCTCGGCGGGAGCGCCGCCGCGCTCCCAAACGGCGCACTGTAGCAGTGCGCCACCGGGCCAGCCCCCCGTTTTTAGTTTTTATGATTCGTATTGCTATTCACGTAAAAGTCTTTGTGTGGACATGTGTTTTCATTTTTCTTGGGTAAATACCCAGGACTGAAATAGCTGGGTCATATGGTAAGTGTATTTTACTTTATAAGAAACTACCAAACTGTTTTCCTAAGAAGTTTTTCAAAATGTACCGTTTTGCATTCCCACCAGCAATGTATGAGATTTCTAATTACAGCTCATCCTTGTCAACACTTGAAATTGTCATCTTCAATTTTTAGCCATTCTAGAGGGTATATGGTGGTATCTCATTGTGGTTTTAATTTCACTCCCCTAATGACTGATGGTATTGAGCATCTGTGCTAGTCACCTTGGGCAGCTGGAACAAAATACCATAGACGGGGTGGCTTGAACAATAGGCATTTATTTCTCACAGTTCTGGTACTGGTAAGTCCAAGATAAAGGTGCCAGCATATTTGATCTGCAGGGAGGGGGAGAGAGAGAGAACAAGAGAGAGAGAGAGAGAAACACTCTGGTGTCACTTTGTCTTCTTATAAGGAAACTAATGCCATCATGGGGCCCCACCCTCTTGACCTCATCTAAACCTAATTGCCTCCAAAGTCCCCACCTCCAAATAACATCACATTGGAGGTTAGGGCTTCAACCTATGAATTTTGGGGGAACACAAACACTCAGTACATAATATCTTTTCATGTGTTTTGCCATCTATATGTCTTCTTAGGTAAAACGTCTGTTCAAATCATTTGCCAACTTTTTATCTAGAAGTTTTATAATTTTACCTCTTATATTTAGGTTTATCATCCATTTTGTGTTAATTTTTGTATATGGGGTGAGGTAAAGGTGGTCAAGATTTTTTAGTTTTCCTTTTCTTTTGTTTTGTGTGTATGGATGTCCAGTTGTTGTGGTACTATTTGTTGTAAAGATTTGTTGCTGTTGAAACACCTTGGCATCTTTGTAGAAAATCCATTTGCTATATGTCTTTGGGTCTATTTCTGGATGCTCTAATCTGTTCTATTGATTAGCACAATCTACTTATGTGGACATATGTATCTTTATACCAGTACTACAGTGTCTTGATTATTGCACATTTATTATAAGTCTTGAGACAAGTAATATATGTCCTATAATTTTGCTCTTCCTTTTAAAGTGTTTTGGTTCTTCTAGGTCCTTTTAATTCTTTTGATTTATGTAAATTTTAGAATCAGTTTATCATTTTCTACAAAAAGAAAGCCTACTGAGATCTTGATTGGAATTGTGTTGATTCTTTAGATCAAACTGGGGAAAACTGACATCTTAAAATACTGGAAAACTAAGATAATTGACTCAAGAACATTCTTCTTTTCTAATATAAACATATACTATAAATTTTAATGCTATAAATTTCTTCTAGGCATAAATTTAGCTCATCCCACAAATTTTGATGTGTCATGTTTTCACTTTCATGAAGTTCATCATATTTTCTAATTTCTCACATGACTTTATGTTTGAGCCATGGATTATTGAGAAGTCTCTAATTTACAAATATTTTGGGTTTTTCCAGCTATCTTTTGGTTATTGGGTTCTGTTGTGGTCAGAGAACATATTCTATATTACATAACTCATTTGAAATGTATTGTGACTTGTTTTATGTACTGGAATATGGCCTATCTTTATTAATGTTCTGTATATACTTGAAAAAGAACAGATACTCAGCTGTTGTTGGGCAAAGTATTCTATAAATGTCAATTAGGTCAGGCTGGTTGACTGTGTCATTCAAGTCTTCTATATCCTCACTATTGTTTTCGCTACTATTTCTATCAGTTACTGATGGAGTATAAAATCTTCAACTGTAACTGTAGATTTTTCCATTTCTCCTTTCAGATTTATCAGTTTTTGTTTCATAAACATTGGAGATCTCATTAATTGCATATTCATCTAGGGTTATTATGTCCTTTTGATATGTTCTTTATCCTCTGAAATATCTCTTGCTCTGAAATCTGTTTGTCTGCTATAATCACTCAAGCTTTCTTTTAGTCTTAGCATGGTATGTCTTTTAAAAATACTTTTAAACTGTCTGTCTTTATATTTAAAGTGGTGTAGTTATAGACACAAATAGCTGTATCTTTTTATGCAATCTAGAAACCTCTGCCTTTTAATTGTAGTGTTTAGTCCATTTACATTTTTTTAAAATTGTGGTAAAATATGCATCACATAAAATTTACCATTTTAGCCATTAAGTGTATAATTCAGCTGATAACACAAAGGTCCAGGATTTGAACCCTGTACTGGCCAGCTGCCAAATACATAAATTAATTGATAAGATAAATGTGCTCAGTGGCATTAAGTACATTCACATTCTTGTGCACCCATCACCACTATCCATCTTCAGAACTATTTCATCATCTCATACTGAAGCTCTCCACCCATTATACTCTAACTCTCCACTCTCCCCTCCCCTGAGCCCCTGGTAACCACTGTTCTACTGTTTGTCTTTATGAATTTGACTGTTCTAGGCATCTCTAGTCCATTTAAATTTGATATAATTATTGATACCTTCTTGTTATTTGTTTTCCATTTGTCCCATCTGAGCTTTGTTCATATCTTTTCTCTTTTCTTATTTCTTTTTGATTGAGAACTTCTGAAATTTTTTATTATTGACTTATTAGATGTATTTCTTTGTTTTGTTTTTCTAGTGGTTGCTCTAGACGTTACAATATGCATTTTCATTAGTGTCATGTGGCTGCTATAACAAATTACCACAAATTTGGAGGCTTAAAACAACAGAAATTTATTCCCTCACAGTTCTGGAGACCAGAAGTCTGAAATTGGGATGCTGTGAGGGTCATATTCCCTCTGGAGGCTCTTGGGAGGAATCTGTTCCTTGCCTTTTGCAGCTTCTGGTGGCCACCAGTGTCCCTGGACTTGCTGCTGCATCACTCCAATATTTGCCTCCATGGTTAGATTGCTTCCTCCTCTTTTCTCTGTGTCCCTTCTCTGTGTGTCTCTTATAAGGACACTTCTATTATTTAGGGCCCACCCATACAACCCAGGATTATGTCATCTCAAGATCCTTGAATTAATTCCATCTGCTAAAACCTTTTTTCCAACAAGTTAACATTCACAAGATCTGGGGAATAGCATATGGACAAATGTTTTTAGAGGCCACCATTCAACCCACTACAGCATCTTAAACTTATTACAGTCTATGTTTAAATAATATTACTTCCATTTCTCTCTCCTGGCCTTGTCCTATGGTTGCCATATGTTTTATTTTTCCATATCCTATAAATTTCACAATATATTATTTTTGCTTAAAGAAGCCAATTGTCTTTTAAAGATATTTTTAAATATTGAGAAGGAAGTCTTTTATATTTACCCACATATTTACCATTTCTGGTGCTTTTCATTTTTTCTTCCATCTGGTATCATTTTCCTCCTGCCTGAAAGATGTCCTTTAACATTTCATATAGTGCTGGCCTGCTGTTAATGAGCTTTTGTGCCTGCAGAAATAGATGCAGCTTCAAAAGACATATTGCCACTGGGTATATAATTCCAGACCAACATTTTTTTCTTTCGATACTTTAAAGATGCTGCTCCCATGTCTTCTGGCTTGCATAGTTTTCATTGAGCAGTTGCCTGTCACTCTTATCTTTGTTACTCAGATTCATGTCTTTTTTCTTTGTCTACTTTTAAGATTTTTTAATCACTATTTTTCAGCAATGTGATTATGATATGTCTGGTGTGAGATTATCCATGTTTCTTCTGTTTTGGGTTTGTTGAGCCTTTCAATTCTGTGGGTTTGTGATTTTCATAAAATTTGGAAAAGCTTTGTTCATTATTTTTTCAAATATTTTTTTCTGTCTCCCTGTATCTTCCCTCTCCTTCTTGGATTCCAAGTACATGTTTGTTAGGTGTCTTGATATTGACTCACAGATCACAGATGCTGTCTTCATTTTATTTTTTTGTATATTTTCTCTCCATGTTTCATTTTGGATGCTTTGTACTGCTGTGTTTTCAACTTCTTTGATGTTTTCTTCAGTGGTGTCTACTCTGCTTTAATCTCCACCTTTGTAGTTTCATTTCAGAGACTGTGTATTTTCATCTCAAGAAGTTCAATTTGAATCTTTAAGAAATGTCTTCCATTTCTCTCCTCATATATTCATGCTTTCTTCTACATTCATGAAGATATGGAGTATATTCATAATAATGTTTTAACATCCTTGTCTACTAATTCTATCATTTGTGTTATTTCTAGATTTTTTCTATTGACTGATTTTTCTCCTGGTTATGATTCATGTTTTCTTAATTTTTGCCTGCTTGATAATTTTTAATTGAGTGCTGGACATCATGAAAATTTACATTGTTGAGCACTAGATTTTTAAAAATATTGCTTTATATATATTTGGGCTCTTTCTGAGATGCAGTTATGTTACTTGGAATCGGTTTAATCCTTTTAAGCTTTGCTTTTACACTGTGTTAGGGTGAGTCCAGAGCAGACTTTAGTCTAGGACTTCTTTGGCCTCACTACTGAGGCAATACCTGTCTGAGGACCCTTCCCATGTCCTGTGTGTTAGGAGGCCTTTCCTCTGTGACTGACAAATTATGCCCTGTTTGAACTCCAAGGATTGTTTTGCTTACTCTTCCCTGCATCCTCCCCCCCCGCCCCAGCATAACATGCTAAAATGTTTCCTCACATGCATGTGCAGATCAATACTTTTTGTTTTTTGGCAGCTGACCAGTACAGGGATGGAGCCCTGGACCACGGTGTTATCAGCACAATGCTCTAACCATCTGAGCTAATGGGCCAGCCCCTCAGACCAATACTTGACCAAATGCTCCAGGGGACCTTCTGCAGATCTTTGGAGCTCTCTGTGTAGTTCCTTCTTCTTTGGTACTCTGCTCCACAAACTGTAGTTGCTTTGGTTTTCCTATAATCCGAATTCCATCTCCTCAACTCTGGGCTGTGTTCGGGTTCCCCTACTGTGCTGAAGCCTGGAACTCTCTCTAAGCAGTAGGCCGAAGCACTTATAGGGCTTGTCTCATTTTATTTCCTCTCAGGGATCGCTCTCCTTTGCTGTATGTTGTCCAGTGGCAATGGCCTGAGAACCACTGCTTACAGATATTTTGTCTGGAAGACAGGATAGTAGATTCAGACCCTACTATTCTACCATGGCTGGAAGGCAGAGCCTTCGCGTTGCCAGATCCAGGATTCCATTTCAGCCTCATTCTAATCAAGCATCACTGACCCAGGCTATTCCTTGAATTCCTGTTTCACCTTCCACTCTCCCTTGAGTTTCTTTGGGCTTCTTTTCCTCTGGCTCCCAGAAGATGAAGTGGTGGATCTCAGTCCTCGTTATACCCTGTGCCTTTCCTGGTGATGTCTTTTGCCTCCACGCTCCTCCCCATCTCTGAGGAGGCAGGTGCTGATGCTCTGGGTGCTCCTGGTGCTGCTGGCTCTGTGGTCTTCCTGCTCACCACGGTCTCACTCCTCTCCTGCCCCCAACTTTCTAAACTGCTTTCAGTTGGTTCCCCAGAATCCCTCTCCCACCTCTGGTCCAGCTCCAGCACTGGGCTCCAGACCCACATTTCTTTGTTTTTCTTTCTTCCATGTTTTTTATTGTGGTAAAATACACATAGCACAAAATGTACCATCTTAACCATTATTAAGTGTACAGTTCAGCAATATTAATCACATTCATATTATTGTGCAACCATCACCACCATCCATCTCCATAACTCTTTTCATCTTGCAAAACTGAAGCTCTGTGTCCACTTGACAATAACTCCCCACTCCCTCCTCCCCTAGCCCCTGGCAACCACCATTCTACTTTCTGACCAGACCCACATTTTTAAACTGCCTAGGGCACAGCTTCCATCCCACCGCCAAGTCAGAACTCCCTCCTTCCCCTGGTGCTCACCCTGTCCTGCCTCCTGACTCCCCAACTCCTTGACTGGCCCCTCCAGCAGGTCTCCGCAGGCCTGAGAACTGCAGCTTGCTCTTCTCCCACCTGAGCACCAAGTCCTGTCTTTTCTGTCCCCTGCTTGCCTCTCCAACTCGTGCCCTCTCCCCCTTCCCCGAGAAGTGCACACCTTCACTGTCTGTCAGGGACGGCTGCAGTAACTTTCCAGCTGGTCTCTGTGCCTCGTCTCTTCTGACTGCAATTCCACACCAGCAGCCAGATCTGTTCTGGAAACTTAATCTCATTAGTGCCCTGCTCTGACACTCCAGGTCCCAGCCTCCGGGTAGCAGCTGAAGCTCCGGGTGCTCCCGGTGCTGCTGGCTCTGTGGTCTTCCCACTCACCTGTCTCACTCCTTCCCTGCATTGACCTTTCCAAACTTTTCAGGTGCTCCCCTGAAATCCCCGTGCTCTTCAAAGGCCTTTTGGTTCTGGGATCTCTTGCCTAAGATGCCCTCGTCCCATCCACCCCAGGAATTTATCATCCACAGCAGGAGTGGGGGACATCCCTTGAGGACAGAGTCAGGGAGAGGATGAGCTGTGGGATGGATGGAACTGTGGGGGTCCTGGTGCTTGGGGGTGGGTGGAGGAAGTGGCTCCCACAAAGGAGACTGAGAAGAGGGGGAGCGAGAAGCCCTCCCCTCCATCCAGCCCATTCAGTCCGTTCATCCATGGCCTTCGCTCTCCCTCTTTCTCCATCCCAAGAAATCTGACTCCAGCTGAAGTTGCAGCAGAAGTTGGAAGTGGGATAATGACAGTGGGCTGAACTGGAAGGCGTCCAGGGCCAGAGAAGGAGCTGGCAGCCTTGGGCTGGGTGTGCAAACAGCTTCGGAGTGACGGGAAATGCCTCGAAGGCCGGGGTGCCTCAGAGTTGAGCCGCTTCCCAAAATAATCCAGGGGCAGCTGTCTCGGATTCTGAAACTGGGTCTGGCCGCCTGAGCTGCAGGAAGCCCCAGGCCCACACCAGCCCCGCTATGGGAACAGATGGTGCTAGGATTTTTTTTTTTCTTTTTACCAAAGTCATCTGGTAAGCGAACAGCTTGTCTGAAGAAAAGTGTGTTCCTCCCCTTCTTTTTTTTGGCAATGAATCAAAGCTGTCACTGCCCCCTCCCCTCCCCCATCCCTGCTCCACCAGCCTCTTTCCTTGTAAGACATGGGCAGGGCAGGGAGAGGGGTATCGCAGGCCATTCTCACCTCAGAGCTCATAGGGTCCTTACCTGTTAGAGAGTGTAACCCACGGAACATTCTAGGTCAGTGGGGGCCTGGAATGATATGGGACAGCGATTCTGAGGGGCCTGGCTGAGATTCTGTAGGGCCTGGCTAGTCTGAAAATGGATGATCGGGATGTCCTAGAAATGATCCTGAGTTGGCCAACAATTGCATGAATTCCTTCACTTATCCATAAGCCTTTCACGTCAATGCACGTGCTTATTGCTAAAAGGTGAAGCATCAATACCCAGGTGGGTTTTATGTCTGTGCAAATCATCATGCACAAACCATTCCTAGCAGACCTTCACAGAGCATCTGCTGTGTGCAGGCCCAGGGCTTGGAGTTGGGGATAAAGAGAGAGCTCAGACTGAGCTCTGTCTCAGGAGAGCTCACAGCCTAGGAGAGAAGAGGCTGGGGGTGCAGTGTTAGAGTGCGACGCTTGGGTCAGGCTCTGGGGCATAAGTCTCTCTTCATTCTGTGACCCTGGACAAGTCATTTACCTCTCTGAGAATTAGTTTCCTTAGAACTTGAAACATTGCTGAACACATGACATCCAATGAATGTTAGATGACATCATCACCTCTATCATCATCATCATCATCACTGTCATTGTCATTGTCATCATCACCACCCCCATCAGCATCATCAGCATCAGTTTCGTCATATTAGTTTGTCTTTGTTGCTTATAACAAAATACTTGGAACTGGGTAATTTATAAGGAAACAAAGTTTATTGTTTACAGTTTCCGAGGCTGGGAAGTCCAAAGTCCAGGGAACACATCTGGTGAGGGCCTGATGACAGTGATGCAGGGTCTCACGTGGCAGAAATGGTGGAGCACAGACAGATTCTCATGTGTTCTTTTAAAGCCCTCTGAACCACATACCCTGACCAGCATTATTAGTCCATTCACTATGTCGTGGTCCTACAATGTAATCAGCTCTTCAGAGCCTCACATTTCAATTACCGTAATAGGATTTCCCACCCTCTACAGTTGCAGTGGGGATCTCAGCTTCAGTGAGGTTGAGAGTGCATCCAGTCTGCAGCAATCACCACCATCACCACCATCACCACCACCACCAGCATCAATATCATCATCACCATCATCATAGTCATCATTGTACTGCTCCCTTTTTGTTGCTTGTAACAAAATACTCGGAAGTGGGTGATTTACAAAGAAACAATATTTATTGCTTACAGTTTTGGAGGTTGGGAAGTCCAAAGTCCAGGGAACACATCTGAAGAGGGTCTTCTTTGGTGGTGGCTTTCCAGCAATGCAGGGGTCTCACATGGCAGAAAATGGCAGAGCAGAGAGTTAGAGACTCTCTTCCACTCTCCTTTTAAAGCCCTCAGAAACACACCCCTGACCACCATTAAA